>NC_133659.1:1477083-1667573 GCF_037893015.1 Macrotis lagotis
GGAAATGATATGACGAGGCTTGTCTTGCAAGTGTAACCTTCTAAAATGACAAAGAACATCACTAAGATAACCAAGTGGAGCTCAAATTTCTCATGGCTTCATAACTAAATGTAAAATATATCCTAGGCACACCAAGGGGCCTTTTCCTGGTGCCTGGATGGTGCTACCTTGCTGCCTTTGGGACTTTTGGTGCATCCTCTGGAGTATTTCCATTTAAAGGTAGATACCAGAGTTTTGGACTTGAAGTCAGAAAGACGAGTTAAAATCCATCTTTTGACACTCACTACTTTTGTGACCCTGGGCAAGTCACCTTACTGTGATGCCTGGGCAAGTAAACTAAACCTCAGTTTATTTGTCTGTAAAATGAGAAAGCTGATCTACCTCCCTAGCACACAAGACCTTTAGTAGCTCTAAATCTATGGTTTGAAAACCTCCTAAATAGTTGGCTGTGGCAGGCAGGAGCATGCAAAAATATCTCTTTGCCACTATAGAACATGCACACACACACACACACACACACACACACACACACACACACACACACACAGTGGGGCAGCTAGGTGGCTCAGTGGATAGTGCACTGGCCTTGGAGTCAGCAGGACAGCAATTCAAATCCAGCCTTAGACACTTGTCTCATACTAGCTATGTAACCCTGGGCAAATCACTTAACCCTTATTGCCTTGTATCCAGGGCCATCTCTGTCATTCTGATTCATATCTAGTCATTGGACCCAGATGGTGTGGAGGAGAAAGTGAGGCTGGTGACTTGGTAAAGCACCCCCGATTCAAATTCAGTTCATGTGCTTGTCATGGCATCACCTCCCTGATGTTATGGTCTTCATCAATGAGATATACATGTAAACATACACATATATGTAAACAAAATCTTTTAAGATTGAATCTTAGAGGTAACTATGTCATTCTTCTTTTTTTGGTTTGTTTTTGCAAGGCAATGGAATTAAGTGATTTGTCCAAGATCACACAGCTAGGTAGTTATTAAGTGTCTGAGGTCAGATTTGAACTCAGGTCCTCCTGAGTTCACCAGGACTGGTGCTCAATCCACTGCCCCACCTAGCTGCCCAAATCTTAGAGGTAATGATGTAAGAATTTTTTCTAATTGGACTTTTCCATAGAGGATGAAAAGTTCCTAAATCAGATGAAACTATTTTGAGGAATACTTGCCTTCACAAGATAAGTAATTTTATACTATTATTCTTCATGATTGTTAAGAATTATAGAATCTCAGTTGGAAGAGTCCTCTCATCTAACCCATAGGTGCCTGAGGAGTCCTTTTCTATTATGTACTGGTGGAGGGTAAATTCAAATTTTAGCTCTTGCATTTTCTGCCCATGAGACGTTCAGCATCAGTCCTCCTGGGTCTCCATTTCTTCAGTTTTCAAGTGAGAACTGGATTGGACTAAAGGAACTCTAAATTGTGATTCCATGATGGCAAGACATCCTCTTTCTCTCTCGGTTAGCTCTAATCATTAGAAAGGGTTTCCTGACATCTAGTTAGCTAAATGTCTGTGTCTTCCAACCACTGCTCTGCCCTCTGGTTTTTGTCCATCTAAATCTTGTGAAAGAAGCTTTATCTGCTCGGCTGCTATACCCTACAGATTCTGAGGCTTTTCAACTGACTTGCAGCTGAAACTTTCTTTCTGTGTTGTCCTCCCATTAGAATGTGAACTTGAGAGTGAGGACTGCTTTATTTTGCTAGTTGTGTCCCCAGAAAGCCAGGCAGTTCCTTGACAAATGCCCTTCTCTCACTCAAGTCATAAGGAGTAGACTACCACCACAACAGTATTCCAGTGGAAGATAATCTTCTGATAGAAGATTAATAAATTGGAGACAGTTGACAGTCCCTCTACATTTTTTCTTCTCTGTGCTAACTACCCTCAGTTCCTCTAACTGATCCTCAAACCCCAGAGACTTAAGGACCTTCTCTGTTTTGGCTGCCCTCTTCTGGACTGTCTCCAGTTTACCAATGTCCTTCCAAAAAATATGGGACCCAGAAATAAAAGGAAGAGAATCATGAATAACCTTGAAAAGAAGTGGAAAAATCCGGTGTCAAGGTGAGCAATATCTCTGCCACAAAATCACATGCAAATAGAATTCTTTCTTTGTTTCAAAGATTAAAAGCCGGTGGATGGAGGTCCAGGGAAGTTGAAATTTTAGCACAGTTACAGCGAGGTTCCTAATGTACCATGGACAGCTCACTCTCCATTCTGGTATGTATTCTCAGAGGACATAAGTTTAAATCTATAATACCTAAATTAAAAAAAAAAAAGTTCAGTCATTGCTGTAAGAGGTCTGGTTAGTAACATGGAATTATAAATCTCTAAATTTCTGAGTCAGTGGAATATATTAACAAGGGGACGGCATCAGCTAAATTTGTTTCTTTCAAACTGATTAGAATGCAATGTATGACCATGGGCAATCTGTAGTGTTTGGTATAGAATTTCCAAATTAATACTTTATTGTGACAAATTTCTCATCTTAAACATGTACATATGGGGAAGGACAGTATTGGCAGAGAGGGTGGAAATATGGTGTTGGCTGGGGGCTGCCAGCCAGCAGGAGAGAAGTAGAGAAGGATAGAGAGAAAAATAGAGAGGAATAGAAATGCATCCCCCAGTACCAGATATTAGGATTATAGAGGACTTTAGGAATATCTTGTTAAGTCCCATTGTTGTAAAATAGAAGAAATCGAGTCCCAGGGGGTTCCCATGCTTTCCCCAAGGGTACACAACTAGTTAATGATTGAGTCAAGATTAAAATCCTAGAACATGAGGGTGAAAGAGACTTTAGAGATCAGAGCCCAACCTCCTTATTTACCCAGACCCAGAGAGGGAGAGTGACCTGATCAAGTTTGCAAGGCAGTTTAGAATCTAGATTTGAACCCAGAGCCCACTCTACCAGTATTCCAACTGGCAAACAAGATTCTTCAGTCATTATATCATATTTTTTTCCTCTTCAGGTTCTCTAGTCATTCAAGTCCTTTCATTTCTTTAAAACAGGTACATTTTAATGGTCTGCTTTGAATTTTCCAGACCTTCATTTTGAAGACTGAGTTATGGCATTTTGTCTATGTTACAATTAACAGTGTTGTCATTACCTGCAATGATTCTGCTTCAGGGCTATAATTAGCTCTCCTTCAAGTCCGCTTGAATTACAAATGGAAGTCTCTAACTTTCTGCCCACTGCTCACCATCTGATCGGGGCTTCAGCCTGCTAGCCTTTCCAACCTCTTTTCAGCCCCAAGCCTTTAGATCCTCTTGCTGTTTCAGGACAAAAACTGAATGTTCTACTCTAGGTAAAATAACCAAAAAAAAAAAACCCCTCAGAAGATTCTTTTCCTTTTTCTCTTGCCTCACTCTTTTGGCTATATCTCTCAGAGTCATCACCAAATGAATGACTTTCTCCTAGGCCTTGTCTGATGGATAACGGCCAAGTGTATTACATAGAGCAAAAACAACAGCAAACCTAAACATCTCCTTAATTCAAATTGTTTTTTTCTTTTAAGTCATCATCTTCCATGTCTGGGACAAACTTTAAAGATGGACTCAAGATCTCAGGATAGTAGATTTAGAGCTCTAAATGTAGTCCAACTCATTCATTTTACACAGAGGGAACCTGAGGCACGGACAGATTATATGGCTTGTCAAAGAGCATACAGATACAGTTAAGAGAACTGTAGAGCTGGGATTCAGTTCTGGACCTGTGACTCAAAAACCAGCATTCTTTACTTTGCACTGTGCTTCTTCTCTTCCTCCCTTGCTCTCTCCTTCCTTAATTCCCTCCTTCCCTTCTTCCTTCCTTCCTTCCTTCCTTCCTTCCTTCCTTCCTTCCTCCCTCCCTCCCTCCTTCCTCCCTTCCTCCCTCCCTCCCTCCCTCCCTCCCTCCCTCCTTCCTTCCTTCCTTCCTTCCTTCCTTCCTTCCTTCCTTCCACTTTATTCATTTTATTTTGTGGACCAATCTTGGAATCTCACAAAGAAGTGATGTGATAGCATGAAAGTGGGTCCTAGGTTGGGAGGCAGGAGACCTGGTTTCTAGCCCCAGACCTGCCACTAATGAAACGTGTGATCTTAGGTCACTTCCCTTCTCTAATCTTTATTCAGTCTATCATTGGACTACTTGGTTCCTATGTTCCTTTTAAGCTCTGAGATCCTGTGTAATCATTTGCTTCTCTGCACAGACTTAAAGGGCAAGTTTGTGTGTCTTGTGCACGCACCTCTTTATTAATGGAACAATGTATTGACATTCCGAAGCTACTTTGATTAGTTGTTGTTGCCCTCTCGAGAGCCAGAAAACAAGCGACATCTCTGCCTCCCGCAGAAGTGCAATACGCCATCAGGTACGCATGCCAAGAGGTCATAGGATCTCAGAATTAGAGGGGTTCTCAGCAACTGTCCGATCTGACCCAAATCTGAACAAGGAAGTCTTCAAAAAGATGCCAGGTGAGTGATTATTCAACCTGGGCTTGAGGACGATCTGTAGGCCACTGCCTCTCAAGGCAGACCATTCCACATTTAGGTAACTAATTGTGAGGAGAAGAGATGTGGCATCATGGACAGAAAGCCAACCGTGAAGGAGGAAAGATCCAGATCAATTTCTATAGCAGTGCTCTCTGATGGGGACCAGCTAATTACCTCTTATGGCCTCAAGGCAACTCTTTTTTTTTTTTAGGTTTTTTTTTTTTTTTTTTGCAAGGCAAATGGGGTTAAGTGGCTTGCCCAAGGCCCCACAGCTAGTGTCTGAGACCGGATTTGAACCCAGGTACTTCTGACTCCCGGGCCGGTGCTTTATCCGCTACACCACCTAGCCACCCAAGGCAACTCGAGGGCTGTGAGTTGCACAGTTGGTGGCAACCTCCATCAGCCGTGATACTTTTTATGAGGAGTCCACTATTCCAATGACGTTATAGGCCTGATTAAAATAATTATTGCAAAAGTTTTCCTGGTTTCAAGTCTGATTTGTATCGTTGCAATGCAACATCCCCCACTGCTTCTGGTTCAGCCCACTGGAGCCAAACTGAATGAGGCTAATCCCTCTTCCACATATATTCTTGGCCATGTCTCTCTCCAAGTTTGACTCAGTCTTTTCCCTAGTCTAAGCAAACATTCCAAGTTTCTTCAGCTGATCATCATGGTGACAAATCAAGATCCTTAATCATCCTGGTGTCCCTTCTGGGCTTCTCTCCAGCTTCAGAATGGCCTTCCTGAAACAGGATGCTCAGAACCGAACCAGTATTCCAAATACGGTCTGAGGATGGCAGAACACAACTGGGTACCATCTTATTCCTGGAAACTGTGACTCTCTTCAGGAAGCTCAAAATGCCATGAGCTTCTTTGGCCACAGTGACACCATGCTGACTCAGACTGAGCTTGAATTCATTAAAAACCCCAGATCCTTTTCATCCAAGCTGCTGTCTAACCACAACTATCCCATCCTTTACTGAAGTAAACTTTTTGGAGCCATTCATAGGACTTTACAATTCTCTCTACTAAAATTTCGTCACTTGGTACAATATATTATTGACTCACTTCCATTTCCAGTTACATATCTCTTGGATTATAACATTTTGGGTTTTGCACACTCAATTTGTTTTTGTCAGTATGTGGCAGCCTGTTTGTTCTTATTGTGAACTTCTCCCTTGTCTTTTGGGTGACTTGCAATTTTGACTCTGTAGGACAGGAGGTTTTTACTTTTTGGTATTTTGAACTCCTTTGGCAGCCAAGCAAATCCTATGGACTTCTTCTTAGAACAGAGTTATTAAATGCATAACATATAAGATTATAAAGGAAGATAATTATTTTGTAAAATAATCATCAAATTTTTTTTTTCAAAAGGAATTTCATGGGCCCCAGGTTAAAAATCTTTTAGTTAGAGTGTGGTGTTCTACCTTATATATCTAGGACATTGGGGGTTTTAAAGGATGGGTTTTGTTTCTTAAATAATGTTCTTCCATAGGCTCTTAGACCTGGAGCTGAAAGTGATCTCACAGGTTATATAGTCCAACGCCTCCTTCTTCTCCTGCCCTATTTTATTGAAGAGGAAATTGAAACCCAAGAAAGTGAAGTAGCACCCAAGATCACACATGTGTCAGAAAACTGGATTCAAATCCAGGTCTCCTGACTTTAGAGCTAGTACTCTTTCCAATGGACCATGCTGCTTCCTTAATATGGACTAACATATTTCCCAGACTAGTTTGACCTTTATACTGTTTGGGGAACCTCAAATTTATGGACAGAGACCTGATGTATGTATTGGTCCTAACAGACCTCTAAGGAACAAGATAGGTTTCCTAATCTGGAAGCTAGGAGTTCATTTAAAGAGTAGGAGGTTGATAATAGTTTCAAGATAATTGGCTTCTTTGTTAATTTTGTGCATCTATTTTTTCACTTAAAATGATTTTTGATCAGGGTCATTTATGGATTTCCTGACACTGATCACCCCAAGGTGGCGCAAAACATCTAATGAGGGAAGAACACCTACTTATTATGATTGAGAGACTGGGAAAATTAGAGAATAAAATGGAGGGAATGAAGTTTATTTTCATATTAAAAATGTTTAATGTAGTATTATTGTTAGAAGTACATGATTTCATGCTCAGTCTTTTAGAGGTTAAGATAGTGAAGTTTTTCTGTTTTTGACCCAGCAAAACCACTATTATGTCTATCTCAAAAGAGATCTTAAAAAAGGTTGTTGTTTAGTTGTTTCTCAGGCATGTCTGATTCTTTATTACCCTATTTGGGGGTTTCTTGGCAAAGGTATTGGAGTGACTTTCCATTTCTTTTTCCAGATCATTTTCCAGATGAGGAAACTGAAGCAAACAGAGTTAAGTGATTTCCTGAGGGTTTCATAGTTCACGTATGTGACTGAATTTGCTTTCAGGAAGATGAGTCATCCTGAGTTTAGACCCAACAATCCCATCAACTCCACCACCTAGTTGCTCAAAGAAAAAGTAAAAAAGGTACTATATGTTCATTTTGTACATATATATATATATATATATATATATATATATATATATATATACAATGCAAATATATACAAATATTTATAGCATCTATTTTTATCTTGACAAAGAATTAGAAATTGAGGGAGGATAGCTGAACAAGTTATGGCATATGACTGTGATGGAATATTATGACCTTATAAGAAATGATGAGGGGGAGGTTTCAGAGAAACCTGGAAAGACTTATATGAATTGATTCAAAACGAAGTGAAAAGAACTAGGAGAAGATTGTACATAGTAACAGCAATATTATAACACAGATCAATTGTGAGAGATTTAACCGCTGTGATCAAGACATTAATCCAAGACAATATCCCATGATGAACAATGCTATCCACCTCCAGAGAGAGAAATGATGAACTCTGAGTGCAGATTGAAGAAGGCTTTTTTACTTTATTTTTCTTGTTTTTTGATTGTTTTGCAAAATAGCTAATAGAGATACATATTCCTGCATGACTTCTCAAGTAGGTTGATATATTGCTTGCCTTCTCGGTTGGCGAGGAAGGGACCTGAGGGAGGGAAAGAATTTGGAATTCAAAATGTAAAAAGAAAAAGAATATTAAAAGTAAATAAATAATGAAATATAAAGAAATATCAGGTATGTTTTGGGGAGGAGGTAAGGTCAGGGGATCAGATCTCTGGCTTAATTATATAGAGCATGCCAGATGGGGAAATTCCTTCCATCAGTGAAAATCAACATTTAGTTTCTAACTTCTAGTTTCACTCGCAGATTTGTCCTTACAGGGGCCCTGAGTGGTTAAGTGAGCATGGTAGGACAGCTAATCTGTGGCAGAGGAAGCCTTAAGCACAGGTCTTCCTGACTACAAAGCCCATCTTCTACCTTAATGGGGTTAAATAAAAAGGATTGCCTGTGGGCTGCACATTGACTTAGAAGATCATCAACTGACATTATCTGTGTTATTATATATAGAAATTATCTATACTGGATTATATTTTTAATTAATTTTACTATTTCCCAATTGCATTTTAATCTGGGTGGGCCTCGGCTGGGAATTTAGATGGCTGCTTGAAACCTGCCACCAGGCAGTCTGTCTCACCAGTGGTCTAAACCATACTATGAATATTAAAATATTCTCATGGAAGACTCAGATGCTGTGAGATGCAGTTTGGAAAATGCCATAAAATCAGACCAAACTTATGTTTCAGAGGACTGCAGAAGAAACATTAGGTCAAAGAGGTGGCTGATCACAGCTAGGACATGAGGCATGCATATTATCCAACTCTGCTTTGGTTAATTGTTCATCTTTCTTAAAAGTCACATTTTTAGGGCACAATTTCATTGTATCTATATCTCACAATTTGTTCAGCTATTCCCCAACTAGGGGTTTGGTGGGAGGGAGAATCCTAGGAAAGTGACAGCAATGTTTAAAAAAGGCATCAATAAAACATTTTTTTTTTCAAATGCTGTGAAGATGAAAACACACTGAAAGTCGAAAAGTAGAAAGGCTTGTTTTTGTCTAAGTACATGAGAGGGAGTCGGTCTCAGTTTCCCATGGGGGAAGTGACATTTCCTTAAATTCCATCATGCACATAAAAATAGACAACAGACCTTATCAGACTGAGACAAAATTCAGAACTTAATGAGGATAAATTCATTCCTCTTTGCACTCTCTCCAAAAAAAAATATTGAGGGGAAGAATTCTATTCATTTTGCATTAATCATAAAGAGGAGTCATCCATGAACCAGTGACATGGGACCCTGGGGAGACTGCTGTCTCATCATCCACTTGGGGCTTTCCCTCTCCCCTCTTTTCTCTTGGATCTTCTGGCTTCTAGTGATAGTTCAGAAGGCTCCGAGAAGCCTCAGTAGAGATAGCCAGGAATAGCCTAAATTGGACTGAGTGAATTATTCTGTTGAAAAACACACAGTTAAGGTGGGCAAACAAGTTGGGTTATTTATCTAATGGGGATTTATGGACTTCATTATAAAGAATACTGATTAGCTAGACTTTACCTCCCCAGGTGGGGGGATAATTTACACCTAGAATTGCTGACATAAGTGGGGAATCTTCCAGTCATCTTTGCTCATATCCTCATTTAGAGAATCTCCTGATCTAAACGTCATTCTTGGGGATCCTTGACCTGGGCTGATGAACTTGTTTGGGAGTAATGCTTTGATAACTGTATCTCAGTATAATTTGTTTTCTTTGTAGTCTTGTATTCTGAGTAGATTCTACCAGACTGCTCAGTGGAGTCACAACACAAGAGGATTAAGAAGTCCTGGTCTTGTCCCCAAAGCTTCATTTTACAGGAAGGAAACTGAGTCCTGGGAAGGTGGCATGATTTGCCCAAGGGTCAGTGGCAGTGCTGACCCAAGTTCTTTGCCCCTGCCCCTGTTGTCCAGTACAATTTGTTGGCTTTTTGCCTTATGGAAGTTTAAAAGAAACAAATTATAACTTCTATATACTGCCCTCTGTTTGGGCACATCCCATGCCCTGGCAACAGAAATATCTGTGCAGATGACCAAAGTGGAAATCTTCCATTTCTGTCCTTCCTGGGTGACTGGCTTGTTTGTTCTCCATAATCTGGACAGAATCTCTGAAGGTCGACTAGCCTCAATCCGAGTCATTTGTTTTTTGGTGAAGTCACCGTGTCATTTCATCATGTCAGCGGTGGATGGACTGGGGCAGGGTGTGGCCTCCCTCCTGCCTCGCAGCTACATGGCTGCTGAAATGCCTCCCACCAGGACTCATCCCCTGTAGAGTCTGCTCAAAGTATCCAGCTGTTCCTTGGGCTTCTTTGAGGCAGAAAGGAGCCTTAGGGCCATCCTTCTTCATTAGGGAGTCAGCTGTTGGGTAGAGTAAGCATGAAGACTTTTCCCAGCTGAGTAGAGATTGTGAAGCCTGCGGCTTCAGGGTCGGGGTGGGGTGGGCAAGGAGGATAGCATGGAGGAATGCTGAGAACCTGGAAGAAGGGAGTGGAGAATGGGGTGGCTTTCTTTTGTGTCTGATGGCCACTGGGTTCCTGCCAATACTCATCTTCTGTGAATATGGCTGAATAAGTTGAGGGAGAGCTTTGTGGGAATGATGTGGAGAAAAAAGTGAGTTCAAGACAAGAGCAGAGAGAGTCCTAAGCCCAGAAGGATCAGCCAAGTGTAGGAGTCAGTCCTTGGATAGCATGAAGCAATGCAGCAAATGACAGGAGGAAAATGCAGGGGCCTGCTGAACATGGGACCAATGTGAGGCTAAGCCCAGGTCTCCTCACACCCCTATCTCACAGATTTTGGCCTGTCCCAAAATGCCTAGCTAGACATGGAAGGGGATGAAGAGAGGCTTTGGGTCTCAGAAACTGAGGCATTAAGGACTACAAAGAATGATAAGATTTGTGAGTTGTAAGAGAGCTCAGCACCCAACTCATTCATCCCTTAGTTTTATGGATGGAAAAACAGAGGTATATAGAAGGTACATGATTTACTTAAGGTCCCACCACTGCTAAGTGGTGCAGCCATGCTTTGAATCCAGAACCCTTAATTCTCTCTCTGGTTGCTTTTCCAGGTTTCTTCTCATGCTCACTCTCTGAATCTGACATTTTCTGAGTTCTCCCTTGTTTTGGGGAGATATCCTGAGTGGCCCAAGGCCTGGGGGCATGAATGATAGGCATATGACAAGCAGTGCCTTGTACTCTTTTGGCATTTGGTGATGGATTGGGGAGGATCAGTCTACTGGGAAAAAATACCTGCCTGTGCCCTCACCTATTTTGCCAAAGACTCTCGGGAGATGCATGGACCATTATCCTCGAGATTAAGACTAGGCACATGGGGCCATCATTATTGGTGGCTGCTCTGTTGCCCCTTTTGTTGATGACATTGTTGTCTTTTCCATCTGTTGGAATCTCCTCTTTGAAATCTCTTGAAAAGACCCCAGAAGTCGATTTCAATTTCTCTTTCCTCCAGGACCAGTTTTCCCTATTTGTGTGGCTGAGCCCAGCCTCTTCCTGACCCCACTGATTTTCAATGCATTTTCTTCTTTCTTCCCTCACACACAGGGGATTACCAATGAATCTAGATGAAGCCATCACGATTGAAAAGCTAGCAGATTTGCTCCAATTTCCTCCGTTTATACCCTCCTTCCGGCTGAATCTATAAATTCTCTTGGGAAGATGAGACTCAGCTGGGTCATTCATTCATTCATGCTTACATTCAACAGACCTTTATTCAGCATCTACTGTGAGACAGGCAGGAGATCCACAAGATGGACTTGTCCTCAAGGGGTTTGCAATCTGGGCAAGGGAAAGAGGAGAGGGGGGAAGGGACCACATGGTATACAGGTAAGTAAATGGAAGATGGAAACAAAGCAAGTTGAGAGCATGATGGAAGTCTTATGGGAAAGGGAGCTGTCTAGTGGCTCCATGGGGAAGTGAGGGCACAGCCCAGGCAGGTGTACAAAGGAATGCAGATGGGAGACATGTGTCTGGGAATCAACAAGATGACATCAAGAGACTTAGGAGGTGAGTAGATGAATGTACAATGATCCTGGAGCCAGAATAGGAAGGGCTGGAAGCCCTGGGTTTCCTGAGGGGTCTGCTCCTTGATAGTGCCCTCATTGTTTTCTAGGGGGATCCTGCTCATATGGTCTATCTTTCCTCTGTTGTGACATAGGGAAAATGAGAGGGAATTTTAACTTGGACCACCCCAAGGCTCCAGGGGTCTTTGCTTGGCAAGAAATCCCAAGTTTGCTGACTGGGCAGCTGACCCTTGGTGGCAATTGTTAAACAGAAGTGAACTTTTCTAAGGAACAAAAAGAAGCTGGCATTGATTCCCCCCCCCCATGTAAAAGAAGTGAAGGAGCACCAATCACCATTCCCACCATCACCACCATTGCCACCAGCACCACCACCACTACCCTCCTTATGATGACTAGCATTTATCTAACACTTGAAGGTTTACAAAGCACTTTACAAATATCTCCTTTACTTCCACAACTCTGAGAGTCATGACATTGGATTATTCCCATTTTATAGGAGAGGAAACTGAGGAAAACAGAGGTTAAGTGTCTGCCCAGAATCACATAGTTAATAAGTTTCTGAGGTGGGATTCAGATATAAGTTTTCCTGATTCCAGAACCAACCTTCTATTCACTATACAAGCTAATTGTTCTAAAATTCACAGATACATAGATACACAGAAGTGACTCTAGCATTTTTATCTCTACCACACTTATATGCCAGTTATATATACAAATCCACCTTATCTAAACACCCAGATATGGAAATGGACAGGTTGACCCCAAAGTCCCCTAAGAATTTGGGGGCATCCTGTGGGTTTCTGCATACTTAAGTGTTATGCACACATTCCCACTCACAGAGGCATGCTAATACACATGGATATGCGTGTTTCTGTGCATATGCCTATGACTAAATGTTTGCTGCCCATGTGAGTGTGGAGGGGGGAGGGATCAGCAGCCCCCACTTTCTCAGTGATGCCTTTCCTATCTAAACCCACAACTCTCCTGATCCTCCTACCTCTGACCCTCTGCTTGTATCCAAGGCTGATTTCTTCCTTCCTTCTTCCTTTTTTTTTGTCTTTGTACCCCCCCCCCCAATTCCTCTCAGTTCCCTCTATGTCCTTTGTGGCTGAGGTAATGAGCATGGAGAGACTCCTGGGGATGGGGTTGAGGGCAGACTGTGTTGATCGATCTTCTGGAACATTCAGAACTGTTCACTTAATTTGGGGGCTCAGGTGGATGTCAGTGGTTACAATAACATCAGCTGTGGACTTACCTAAAATTAAAAATGTTAGAGCTGGAAGAAAAGCCTTACATATAACCTAATCTTATAAAGGGAGGTCAGTTGATATGTCCAAGGTCACACAGTTCAGAGCTTTTCTTTCTTGCTAGCTCAGTGATTTCCCCATAGTGGCGTGTTTTTTATTTTTGCAAAGGCAGAGTGAATGGTGTATGAAAGTTCCAGATTTTGCCTTGATATTTATGAGCTCTCTGACCACATTTAGTCTCTGAATCCCAGTTTCTTCATCTGTGAAATGGGAATAAGTATCTAATACTTAGCTCATGAGTTTACTGGGGGGAGTAAATGAGTTAGAAAATAGATACTAGGGGCAGCTAGGTGGTGCAGTGGATAAAGCACTGGCCCTGGAGTCAGGAGTACCTGGGTTCAAATCCAGTCTCAGACACAATTACCTAGCTGTGTGGCCTTGGGCAAGCCACTTAACCCCATTTGCCCTGCAAAAACCTAAAAAAATAGATACTAAATGCTTTATAGAATATGAGGGTCAAAGGGAACCTTGCAGCCATCAGGTAGAACCCATATGTCCCCATTTCTTCTGATACAGCTAAGGTGTGATCATCCATACATTGCTTAAAGTGCTGCAATAAGGGAGATCTTGAACCTCTCCCCTTTGGGGAAATGCAAACAGCAATCTAATCCCTCTTCAATGTCTGCCACCAAGTACCCCCGGAACCTTCTCTTCTCCAACTGTCCAAGTTCCTTCAAATGGTCATCACATGGTGTGAGCTCCAGGTTATTCACCTTCTTCTTTTCTATGGATCTTGTGTGTACCTATGGATTTATCTTCCCCCAGCAGAACATAAGTTCTTGAGGGTGGGGACTACCTTTCTTGGTAACCCTGTCTTAGTGCACAGAGAATAGCACTTGAGGTCTGGAAGATCTGAGTTCAATCCTGCCTCAGATATCTACTAGTCTGTCAGCCTCAGTTTTTTCATCTGAAAAATAGGAATAAATAAAGGCATCTATCTCAGGGTTCTTGTGAGAATCCAATGTAACATATCTAAAGTGCCTTGCAAAACTTCAAGTGTTCCATAAACACTGAAGTTAGTTAAAGTGCTAGTGATTATTAATATGGTTAGCTTGGTGCCTACACAGAGAGAACATTTAATAGATCAGAGAGTTTTAGCTGGACAGTAGTGGACTTAGGTTTGCTAAACAGGTTGATAACCATAGTTGATGAGCTTCCTTTGGGGCATTTTATTTGACATATTTAACAACATAATTCTAAGAATGGGCTATAGGCTTGCCCAGGGGCCAAGACATAAAATTAGGCTAAGAAGCCCTCTGAAAAATCTAGTTTGTGTGGCCTGCTCTGGTGGTTTGCCAGGATCTCCTTGCCCTTCCTAATGAGGATGCCCAGTTTGCTTTAATCATTTTCCACCCCATAACTATTATGATTGCACAGCTCTAGCCATCACCTAACAACTGCTACTTGGACACTGGCTGCAAGTACAGGGGTGACAGAGAGAGAGAGAGAGAGAGAGAGAGAGACAGAGAGAGAGAGAGAGAGAGAGAGAGAGAGAGAGAGAGAGAGAGAGAGAGAGGAGATAAAGAGAGCTAGGTTTGTCATTAGGTGTCTAAGGGAGGCAATCAGCACTTTAAAATTCCTCCTGAAAGGGAGAACACAGGCTGACAACTTAAGTGAAGCCTGTGCCAAGCATGCCAGTGTGAGTGCGCACTGGACAGTTGGGTTGTATTTTCGTCCCTGGTGACTGGCCAGCTCTGACCCCCTTCTCCAGATGCCATCTCATTGCCTATTACCTAGGACTTAGCACAGGAAGGTTTCTCTGTTGTTAATGCTCATAATTAAAATACTAATCTTGTCAAGGCCCCAAACAAACATTTTCTGGGCAGTCGCCTCAGTGGAACTCAACTCCAATAAGGGGGCTGAAGCAAGCCTTTGGAACTGGTCTTATACACTCAGAAGGAGAATCCCCTTTATCAGGCCTTGGCTTTAACCTTTCCCAGAGAGCTGTCTCATCCATAAAATGCTGCTTTTCCTGGTCAGTGCAGGAGGTTGTGAGGAAGACTCAGTCCAGTTGAATGTTCATTTATTAAGCATCTCCTCTCTGCTCAGAGCTGGGGGAACAAAGAGAAAAGCATCCCAGCTCTTGCCCTCACTGAGAGGGGAGGTTTATGGGTTAAAGAAGTACAAAATATAAACCAAGGAAAACCTGCTCTTAAAGGCAACCTCAGCCCCTCCAGGAACTCCAGGGACTGGCTGGGGTGGTGGTGAGGAGAGACAAAGCACTTCCAACATTAGGGAAATCCATCCTTCCATGGATGTCCATTGGACCAGATCTCAAGGGTCAAGCCTGGGAGGAATTTGAGATTGGCCTGAAAAGACTTTGGAGACAGATGTCAAAAAGCTTTTCTTGTCTGCAAGAGGAGTCTGGGAAGATAGAATGCATGCAAAGTGCTAAGGAAAGGTTAATCACCCTTACTGTAAGTGATAAATCTTGGATGAATGAATAAATAGATCATTTGCTGAAGAGTCAAGAGAAATGGTTTCTGGATCCCTCAGTTCTTTCTGACAGTGGGGTCTACCAGAAAGAGACCAGGACGTGAAGTCCTAGGATCTGGCTTCAAATGCACAGTATTTACCACCTAGATGACCCAATTCACCAAGCAGGATCTCAGTTTCCTCTTCTGTAAAACAAATGAGGTGGGGCTAGATGACCTCTCAGATACATTTTTGATTAGACAACAACATAATCACCCATGAATTTTAAAACCTCAAAATATCAGGCTACTATGAGGTAATCACCTACCAGGGAGGTGTTCCATCACAGTTTTGTGCCCCTTAACTTAGTTGCTGAGAAAACACACTGTATTTGCTGTGTTGATAAGAGCAACAGTAGCTGATGATTTAGAGAGCTCCCAATACACATTGAATCATTTAATCTCAATCGCCAAGGATTTATGAAATTTTTAGTACGAGCTTCAGCCTGGTGAGGTGGACACCATAGATACCGTTTGCTACATTTTACATATGTGGAAAGTAGAGTTCATACAAAGACGTGCTTGGGGTCCCTTGCTGCCAGTTGGGGTATCCAAACCAAGTTCTCTTCTGCCTCCTGTTGCAGATTGGGAAGACCCTTTGGTCAGCTTCAGAAGAGTAACTAAGATGGAGCGAATGGGGTGTTGCATCAGGAGACTGAAACTGAGAGGAGGCTAAAATTAAAACGTGTTCAAATGTATACAGTCTTTCAGCGGGGAAGACAGCAGAGAAGTCAATTCCTCCTCCCATTGGATTTATCGTCTGTGTTTTTTTCAGTTTTCCATTATGGATATAAAGCTTATTAAAGGGCACTTTTCAAAATCATGAGTTTGGACTCTGGTCATCTTTTATTGGTGATAAAGCAGATTAGACAGTGTGTGAGATCAGCACCTATCCATCAAAGCTGCTGGAAAGCCATTCTGAGTGCCTGCTTGGCTGAAGGGCTAGCTGTGCCATCATCTTTCCCGGCAGGGAAGACAATGGAAGAAAGGATTTGCCACGAAGTCATGCCAGCAATTGTCTGTGATGGAAAAACACTTTGCTTTCAAATTATGTTGGCTTCTGTCATTGTCTAGGCCTCCCTCTCCTCCCAGGATTCAGTCACCCTGGCCTTCTCTTTGCTCTGGACATACAACCCCCACCTACCACCTCCATCCCACATCCTCCAAATTTAAGCATCCTTTCCCTCAGTCCCACAAAATTGCCGTCAGTGCCTTCATGGGTCATCTTGTTCGATTTTCTTTTGTCTAACAAAATTCCTGTCTTCTTTTAGCAAGTAGCTCTTTGAAAGTAGGGATCATTTTTACTCTTTGTATTTATATCCCCAGACTTGCATGGCACATAGTAGGTGCCCAATAAATACTCATTGACTGTTTGATTGGCATCATCTTCAGTTCTAAACGTTCCTCCTCTTTATCCTACCCAGAATGACATTTCTTTTAACAAAGGAACAAAGTAAGGGAGAGAAAGGAAGCATTTTAGGCAACCCAACCCGCAGGTCTGATAAAATATGTGATATTTTTTCATCCACAGGCACCCCACCCCCAGAAGCTTGATCATGATAGTTAGGCAGCACTCAGCTTCTTTTCTCTTTTGAGTCTTTCATCCCCATGGAGGCAATTATGCCAGTCATTCGCTGACCCTGCTTCTTTCTTGCTGTTATCAGTTCATGTATCTTCACATCTTTTCAAGGACAGTTAGGTGATGCAATGGATGGAGCACTGGCCTTGGAGTTAGGAGGACAGGAGTTCGAATCTGGCCTCAGACACTTGCCACTTACCAGATGTGTGATCTTGGACAAGTCACTTAATGCTGATTGTTTCACATTCAGGACCATTTTCAATTGTCCTGATTCATACTTGGCCACTGGCTCCAGATGCTCTGGAGGAGAAAGTGAGGCAAATCACTTAGTACAGCAGCCCCCTCATTCACTAAAATTCAATTCATATATTTGCCATGGCATCACCTCCCTGATGTCATAATCTTCTTTGAGAACAAAGAACAGACATTGTCATTCTTGCCATGCATCTCTGCCTTCTTCAAATTCACTACTCCTCCAGTTCCCACACAGCAGGGCATCAACTTTGTATTCAGTTTCTTTGCTTCTGCTGCTACTTCTATCATAACTATGAGAGTCACCCAAAGTGATTTTCCTAAAGAAACCCTTGCTAACCTGCCCCCCCCCCCACTTCTCCAGTCTCCTTACACCCTAGGCCTCTTCAACCTAGT
This sequence comes from Macrotis lagotis, assembly GCF_037893015.1. NCBI lineage: Eukaryota > Metazoa > Chordata > Mammalia > Peramelemorphia > Peramelidae > Macrotis > Macrotis lagotis. Next base: position 1,494,593 of record NC_133659.1, read on the forward strand.
GACTGGACTCTTTCTCTTGACCCTGAGAATCCTGTCTTATCATCCTCCATCCCACCCCCAGCTGCAATGCTCTCCTTCCTTGGCTCTAAACACTGACCTCCATGGTTTTCTTTAATTTCCAACTAAAATCCCACCTTCTACAGGAAGACTTCCTTAACTATTGCTTCTAGTGCCTTCTCTCTGGTAATTATTTCCTATTTTCCTGTATATAGTTTGCAATACACACACAGACACACACACACACACAGACACACACACACACACACACACACACAGACACACACACACATACACAAAGACATGTATTTGTTTGTTCATTGTCTCTTTCATTTACTTGATAGCTCCTTGGGACCAGGGATAGTCTTTTGCCTGTTTTTGTATCCCAGAATCCCCCATATTGCTTCCTCCATTGCTTCTGATAAATTAGCCAATTGTTTTTTCACTATTCAATAGAGAAGGTCTTGCTAAAACCATGAATGGAGCATGCTCCTGAGAATAATTAATGTTTCTATTGTCAAAGCTCAATCTGGGGCCTGAGATGGGAGCAGGGTAGGAAATGGAGGGTGACAGAGAATGGGTCTTTAAGACTCAATAGAAGAGAGATGGACAGAAAAAATCCCAGTGAAAGTCTCTAGACTAATGAGAAGAGTCTGCTTTTTCAGATCAGAATTGGCAGACTGTCCTTGAACAAAAGGATATGGTTAGAAACTCTATACCTGACTCAAGCAGATGGCTTTCCAAACTCCACCAATGAAGTGGAGGGTTAAAGAGGGTTCTAGTATAAATGATCCCTCAGAAATCCCAAACATTTAGTTCTATGCAATTCAAGGTTTCTGTTGTTGTTTAGTAAATATTTCATTGGGAACATTAGCTGTGGAATTTGGATGTTTAAGTAATATAGATAATTAAATGCAAATAATTAAAAATTAATATAGTTTGAAAAGTTAAACATAATTAAGCATGCACTATAGTAGTCATAAAGCAGGCCCACTCATCGTGAATATTAGCTACTGCCCTTTGATATCATGCAAAACTGCAGAATAGGCCGCCACTTAGTGAATTTGGTTCTTAGCACTCTCTCTCTCTCCCCTTAGGATTCTGTCTTTTCACCATATTGGCTCAAACCATTGCAAATGAATGTTCATGGGTGGAAACAGTCGCAGCTCAAATTCCAATATAATGAGTCCCTTGAAGGATCCAATGAAGGGGGGTGGTAGAGGGGTGATCCCATGTTAGAGTTTGGTTAAATATGCTGCTGGAAATAACACTCCCAGTCTGAAGGTGCTAGGGAGAGAACCCAGTTTTCTGCTAGTCTGTGTTTACTCACAGCTGGGCAAACCTCCCTAGCCTTGGGCATTATAAGGTCATTGATTTGGAGCAGGAAGATGGCCCTCAGAGATGATCAAGTCCATCCATTCCACTTTACAGAGGAGGACGCTGAATACTGGGAAGGTTAAGTAAATTGACGGTGGCCACTCTGCTCTATTTTGTACTCCTTACTGTTCCCCTATCAAGCAATTTCTCACCTCTGTGCCTTTGAAGAGGCTGAACCCCACATCTGGTGTGCTGTCTCTCCTGAGATTAAGGCCCACCCGCCTCTCCTGTCCCCCCACCTAGGCCCATAGGGACATAGGTCTAGAGCTGAAAGGAATCTCAGAAGCCATCTAGTCCATCTGCTGATTTTATAGAAGAGGAAATTAAGTGACTTATTCAAGGTCACACAGGTAATACATAGCTGAGGGAGGAGGGAACTGAAGGAAAATTGAGGAAGAATTGCATAAATGGAGCAGGATACTTCACCACTGTTTTGATTACCCCTTGGATAGACTCTGTCCTGGCTCCTAGGTAGGATTCAGTAGCCTCAGTTGTGGACTGAAGACCTGCGCTCAACTCCCATCCCAGGAAAGAGATTAATAATGATGATAATGACCGAATTTGTATCTTCCTTTAGAGTTTAGAAAGTATTTTACAAAGATCTATCTTGCTAACCACTGAAAGATGGTCATCCTGGAGGCAAAGTCACCGAGGCCACACACATGCAGCACAGATAAGTGGATACAAACTACATGGGTCATTCACTGGCATTTGTGTCCACATTTTCTCATTCATTGAACTGAAACTCTTAAGAGTCAGGCCTGGCTTATTCCAGTGCTGGAGCCAGGGCAATGCTGGCTCCCACAGCTCCTAGATCCAGGTGGAATTCTTGAAGTTCAACCCTGATACATGCCGTCCTAGTTGAACTCCTCCAGCTCCAATTCTTTCTAACACCATCTCTTTCCTTCAAATGGCCAAGTGGAAGAGTATAAACCCATTGGGGGAAAGGGAGACCTCATGAGTAATGAAATGGAAGAAATAACTCAAAGTTTTGTCCTTCACTTTGTCCTCTTCCCCATCTCACACACAGAGCTTGTAATTTTGTTGTTCCTTTTTGGGGATAATAGCTATATAGACAGGTACCATGGAATGAATATGGTGGGAGGAGTTATGTTATTTGTAAATAAAATTGAAAACATTCAATAAACTCATTCACAAGGTCAAGGGAATACCTTTGTCTTGAAAAAATTCATTAGAATATACTTATATGGGTATATGTGCTTATGTGTCTACAAACATATATATTTAGAGAAAGTTGATTTGAACTTGATAGAGGAAACACACATATACACTTATGCATGATGTGTTTTGGTAGGTTTATGAGATTTCATCGACATGAGGAAAATCTGATGAGGAATACCACCTTACCCCCTCTCCTGTAGATTAGGATATATATCTATTTATGCTCATTTTAGTATTATTTTAGCTTTAGATAGGGACTATAGAGGTCCCCCTGTTCCATCTAAGCCCTACGCAGAAATCTGTTCTGAAACATCTTTAACTACACATCTTCATTTGCAGCTTCTAGAACTAACAAACTCATTACCTTCTGGGGCTCCACTTACCCCCATTGGCCAACTCTAATTGTTAGGAAATTTTTCCTCTATTGGGTTCAAATCAACTTTCTCCAGCTTCCACCTGTTTGCTCCTAGTTCTGTCGTCTGGACTAGAGCAGAGTGCAGTCCAGTCTCTTCACTTCTCATAATCTTTCACCAAATATTTAAATAGTCCATTGTGTCAGCCCAGGGCTAGGCTTGCATTTCCCCAGTTTTCTTTAATCCATCTTTGCAGAGCATGGACCTGAGGCTATTTACCATTCTGATTGACTGCTTAGGAATACTCTCCTGCTCGTTAATGTTTGTCCCTAAACTTTGATGACCAGAATGGAAAAACTAAACTATGAATGAGGCATAACTGGGGCGGACCACAGGACAGATTTATCACCTCCTTGTGCCAGTTCTGTATTGATGTAACTGCATAGATATAGGTGTTCAAAACATATGCTTATATAATACAAGTGTGTATGTAAATAAATACATGTCTATCCTGTATCATACACATATACATATTGATAGGCTGTTTAAAACAGTAGCTCCAGTACTAAAGTTACATAATGTGAGCCTTATACAAGGTTTCCCTGAAGAGTCTGGTTTTTATATCATAAACCATTTCAGAATACCCCCCATTTGGTGAGAAGTCTCTCCAACAATAAAATAATTAAGCAAAACTCACAGTATGTCTGAAAGTGTATAAACTGCTTCATATCCGTAGTGTCTAACCTCTCTATTTAAATAAAAAAAATAAACAAAAATTTATCTTCTCTTCTTCCCACCTTCCCTCCTCTATGGAAAAAGAAGAAAAACATTTCTTGTAAAAAGTGTGCCTAATGAAGCAAAATCAATCATATAAAATAAAGATATATATCATTTTGCATCTTAACTCCATTACCTGTCTCAGGAGGTGGATGGAATAGTTCCCATCAGCCCTTTGGAATCATGGATAGTCATTTACATTAATCATAATTCTTACAGATTTCAAAGTTTTTTGTTTTTTCAATATTGTTATTGTATAAATAGGTCTATACCCAAAGAAGTCAAAGAAACAGGATAAGGTCCTTTATACATAAAAATATTTATAGTAGCTTTTTTTCCTAGGATGGCAAAAACTGATGACTCATGGAATGCCCATCAGGGAAAGAATGGATTAATGAGATGAGGTCTATAAATGTGATGGAGCATGAGTGTGCTGTAAGCAATGAGGAAAGGCGATTTCATAGAGACATAAAAGACTTGAATGAACTGATGCAGAGTGACATGAGCAGACCTGGGAGAGTTTTTAATATGATAACATGTGTTTCATAAAAATGATTATTTTGGAAGGTTTTAAAAAATTGATGACAATTGAAATTAGCAGAAGCAAGAAAATACTCATGCACTAATAGCAGCCCTGATGAGCTTTTTTGAATGCTGCTCAACAACTAAGTTGGTTTCATACAAAGACCAATCTGTTTATAGGAGAGTTCAGATCTTTCAAGGACTCTCACAATGAATGCTGATTACTTCTAATTGATTCCCTCAGTAGAAAAGTTACATGTGGAAACAAAATAGAATCCTATTCATTAGGGAAATGACTAAGCAAATTGTATAAATGTAACATAATATTACTGCACATAAGAAAGAAATAATGACCGATGACTTCAGAGAAGCATGAGAAGATTTAGATGAACTGATGATGCAAAGTGAACTGAGTCAGAGCCAGAAACACCAGTTACAGTGACCACAAGAATGTAAATGGAAGAATAATTAAACAAAGCTGAGAAGGGAGTTCTATGTAACTGTAATAACCAACTCTTATGAAGCATTGAAGAAATAGCTGTTTCCTCTCATCATGCTCTGAGGACCTAACCTTAGTCCCAGAACTACCTTTTCTTTGCTCATCATGTCTTCAATTGAGGTGGGCCCCAGCCATTGCTTCCTCTCTTCCCTCCCTGGACTCTCACTAGATGCTTGACTACCCTGTGAATCTTCTGCCCTGTCTACCCTCTCCTTATTAAAAGTCCTCAACTTTTAGGAAGATCAATCTATCAGCACTACCAGCACTCCTGGAAAATGTATTTCTATTTCTCTACTTCCCTATATTTTTCTACTTCTCCACTCACCAACCTGGTCACTTTTAGAGCTCAAAACAGCCTCTCCTTGGCTACAAGTCTGCTTTTATTTTATAACTCAACTTGTAGCACATTGCTTCACAGATGCCTTTTTGTTCATGCATACATTCATTCATCCATAAGATGTTGGACTTGGCCTGGTGCTTTGATTACTCGTGCTAAACAAACATTCCCATTCCCACATTCCCTTTTGTTTTAAAATCTTTGTTATAAAAGGAATGAGGGTCAAGGTGGAAAAGAAGAATGCTGGGAAATGAAGGTGATGTAGACAAAAGATACTAATGAAAAATCTTTAAAAAATAAAGGAGGAAGAAGGTCATGGGAAAACAGACAAAAGTGTGTTATTTCCCTCTAAGATTTAGAAAAACCAAGAGGGCCAGGGAGTTTAAATGACTTGCCCAAACTCAGGTAGAAAGGAAACTGAGTGGGATTTTAATTTAAGTCCTACATTTTTTTGAATGAAGACACAATCTTGCTATTCATCCCAAGTTGACTAGCAGTCATATCCAAAGTCATTTAGCTGCTCATAAGCTTTGTGCCGGGTCTCAGGAGACTATGTGCCTTCCTTGATCAATTGCCCATCAGGTGTCTATTTTCTCAGGTCAAAGCTAGCCTGACCAAGTTCTGTCCTTGAGGATTTCTGTTCTATCTTTGAGTCTCACTCTTACCTTTTCTAGCTGCTAAATGTCTGGGTGATGTGAGTGTGGATCCTTGAAGAGAAACAGTGTGGTACATGGTGAGGTGGATGGGCTGTGTACTCAAAAGATTTCACTTTGGCTCCTAGCTCTGGCACTGCTAGATGATCTTCACTTAACCTCATTAAGACATATTTTCCTCATGAGGGGTTAGAATTAACACCATAATCTCTGGGGTTTCTTTCAGCTCCAATTCCAGTTTCCCTTATTTGTCCTTCACCATCTTTTCCCGTGAGGTTCCATGGGATTAAAAATCATCTCAATCTAACCCAGCCAATGCTAAATTGAGTTTCATTCATTCATTCATTCATTCATTCATTCATTCATTCATTCATTCATTCATTCAGCAAGGATTTACTTAGCATCTACTATATGACAAACACCCTGATTTCTGGGTTTGTAGATGCAAGTTGCTCCATCTATCTCTATTCTAGGAGATTTGATGAAGACTTTAATTGTTCTGAAGTTAAAACAAAAGGAAACAATTTGATTTTTGCACTTGATCTGCAGTTCATCTTTGAGGACATGAACAGAAGTGTGATATAGTAGAGAGAGAGAGAGCGAGATAGATTTGGCCCACCCTATCAATGACATTTCTAAAATGTGAAACCCAATATGTTGGTTGGCTTTGGGTGGAGAATAGTGGAATTATGTTATTTTCCTATTCTTGGAGACTTTGCCTCCCTTATTGGACTCCAAGGTCAAAACAGCTTTTCTCTTGCTACCACATGATGCCTTTAAGTTGTATTACATTTGAAGGACCGCTAAAACCTTGACTCTTTTTCTACCTCTACCTGTCCTTATGTACTTGATGATTCAGACCCAAATCTGAGACTTTGCATTTATCTCTCCTAAATGACATCTTTCTCACCAGACCCAGTGTTCCAGCCTGTCAAGTTACATCCTAGATTTTGAGTCTATCATTCAGTGTGTTAGTGCTGACATCACCCCTGAAGAAACTGACAAGTATGCAATCTATGACTTCCTCTAAAACAGCCGAGATCTGGCCCCGACCCAAAATTCCAAGGCCACTCCTCTGGGATGCCAGCTTTTACAGGTTGACATCTGATCACTCATGCCAGCTCTTTGGGTCCAGACATTTCATTAACTCTGAGTCCAATTCATTGTCAACAACTGCTATTACTATGTCTTTTCCACAAAAGCAGCATTCAGAATGGAATCATAGTCCCTTGTTAATATCTGGACAAAACAAATTTCTAGAATTCTGCTTATCAAAGAAAAACAAGGTCAGACTGACTTGATTCTGAATCAACAGTAGACAGTAGTGATCATCGCTTCCCTTTCTAGATGTTTTGCAGACCACTCTTTAATATATTTTAGTAGTTTGCCAGGGATCCAAGTCAAGTCATTTCAATAAATAATAGCCAATGAAATCAATGTCTCTCAACCTTGAATAGATATTAGAGATCATATAGTCTGTTACTATGACATTACAGGTCAGGAAAACTGAGGTCCACTAGAGTAGAAGCAACTTCGTGAACATCATGTAAAGTCTCAGAAACAGGAGTCCAACTCTGATCTTCTATCTACAAATCCATTGGTATTTTTTCATGCACAATCTGTCCCCTTGACAATGATGTAGATTTGTGTAATACCAAAGTCCGAAGTCTATAAAAAACTGTCTTTAAGAAAATTTTTAAAAAATCAAAAAAAGGATTTCAAATCCTAAGAACATGCTAATGACATCTCCATTTTAAACACATTAGTCATTTTTCTCCAACTTTAGAGACGTGCTTATTTGGTACCATTGTATCTTTGGGTCCCCCAGCTCTTAAGCTAGAAGGGGACACATGAGACACTCCACAAATATTGTATCCAGCAGTGAATTGTGCTTAAATAATAACTGTTTAATATATCCCACTGTTTTTATGGGTCTTTAGTAGGATGTTCATAAATGAACACTGCACATGGGATGATTAAAAGGGAAAGAAACTCTAATCTGACTTTCTGCAGAGACATTTGATTCCTTTCCTTTTATTAATTGAAGTGAGAGCATCCATTTGAATACAGCTCTAGTGTTCCTAACTCAAATCCCCTAGAAAGCAGACAGATGATCATGGATATAAACCAAATATGGGCTTGGACCTTATCAGCCCAGTTCTGCCTCAGGCACATGTATGTGCCTGTGTATGTTTGAACATGCCCAGAGCAATTATGCAAAATAATTACTATTAAGTTGGTAATTACCCAAGGTCAGATTCCCCTTGTGTATTGGCCTAAATCAAAAGGAAAATGGAGGTAATCATGACCCCAGTTGATGCAGCTGCTTCCACAGTCTTCTTTAATCTCAGCAAACCCAAGGAGTAGGTTTTCTCTCACTATCAACTCTGTATTCATCACTATCCTGATTGTCATAGGGCTCTCAAAATCATGGTCTGAAGGCTCAAGGAGACTGATGGGAAAAGGAGAATTTGCAGCTGGGGGAGTGGTGAAAAGAGGGATGGATTTGAGTTTAAAGGTCCCTGGAGGAAGAGGCAGGGGAAGAAGAGGGGAAGGGGGGAAAACCCCAAAAGTGTCCAAGTAATACTTTTAGAATAGTAAGGTAATAACAAAAATAACCCCATTTGAGGTTTTTTTAAATTTATCTATTTTTATTTTTTAAAAATATTCTTGTTTAAGAGTAAAACATAATATCCCCTTTCCCAAAAAAAATATAAAATGAAAAATTCATGAGAAATAAAGTAGAAGAAAGAGGGACAGGATGGGACAGGATGGACAGGTTGGACAGGATGCTGGAGCAGTTTTGCCATTTTCTTCTCTATCTCATTTAAACAGATGGGGAAACTGAAGCAAAACAAAGTTAAATGACTCAGCCAGGGGTCAGATAGCTAATAGATAACTTTTGGCAAAATTTGAATTCAGGTCTTCTTTTCCTATAGAGTTCATTCTTTATATACAGTAATCTTCTGGCTGCTCTCAAGGCAGACCATAATTGGCTTGGCCAAGACATTCACTCCTCATTATTTGTCATCAACAATAATGGGAAAAACAGGACGAAAAGGGCCACTTGGCCTGCATAGAGATCTGGGTCTGGAGTTCAGAAGACAGATTTTAAATCTCAAAACCTTAGGCACTTCTGACTACAGGACTCTGGGCAAAACCCTTTGTTTCCTCAGCCTCACTTTGTTTCATAATAAAAATGGGGATGATATGAGCAGAGGTCTCCCAGGGGCTATTGTGAGGATTGAATTTTATAGCAGAATATCTCAAAAGTTTGGGTGCCATCTTGATCTATAGCTTTAAAACCCCTGCCCATCCCCCCTCTCCTTTACTGGTTGAACTTTTAGTTTTGAAATATCATTAAGCTTTGGAGCATCAGATGAATCAAGAAACTGTTTGTGACTTTGTTGATGGAGGAAACCTACCCACCTCAAGAGGGCACTTACAGCGCAATTAATATTGTTAGAGGCTTGAAAGGCCACTAAGAACAAAAGTGACTTGTGCAGAGTTGGTACATGGTGGAGGCAAGTCTTTGACTTGCATGGTTAATTCTCTAAACCCTATTCTGGGTTATTGCTGTTGTTGGTTGTGATATCATCATCACCATCATTATATCCCCATCTTCATCATCATCATCATCATCATCGTCATCATTACATCATCTTCACATCAATATCATCATCATCACTACATCATCACCTTCAACAACGTCACCCAAAGTACGTCTATCTAGAACACTTCCTTGCCTAATAGTAGGTGCCTACCAAATGTGAATTAATTTTCAGTAACCTTTTCATCCTCATTATTATAGCCTGAATGACTGTGCAGATTCCCTTTTCTTGACTGATTGTCCCTTTCCTCTTCTAGAAGAGAAGATTGGGATTAAAAAATCTAACCTCTTAACTCTAAGTCCCAGGACCTTGTGATCCTGCAAAGACAAAAGATGGCTTGCTTAGGAAACAAATAAAGGGTGCTAGGTTGCTGTCCCCCCTCCCTTGCTAATCAATCAATCTCTGAATCTCCCAAGAAACCCCCCCTCATCCATGCAGTACTCCCTGGGCTTCCTTCACTTCTCACACCATCAAGTTTTAGAATGCAGGACTTATTCTCAACCCAATTACCTGCACATGAAGCAAGAACTTCCCAGCTGTCACCAAGTACCCGAAACCCATCTCAGAAAGACTTTGCTATCAATAACTCCAAACTGGGTTTTTTATTGCAGACAATACGGGAAATTGGCCCTCCCCAACAAAACCATTGCAGGAGCTGGGCGATAATATTATTGCAGTAATTACCATATGTCTTACATCAAATGCAACTCCAGGTTTATGATCAAGCAGGTTTTTTTTTCCCAGCCAAAAGATATGCTATGGCTGTCACTGGGAGATGGATGGCATGTTCTTCATCTCCCCCCAAAGCCTGTCTTGGAGATGAAGATTTTTTCTACTAATACTAAGGAAATATAAATTATAGCTCCATTTTACATTAAGAACAGGAGAAGCCTTGGGTTAATTACAGGTAAGGTTGTGTTTACATCCCTCAGGGGCTAGCCATAGCCAGGCTCCATTTCTTATTTGAAAAATGCTACTTAGGGTTTGAATTATAAATCCACATTTTTTATTCTCCTGCTAAAATGTGCTCCAGTCGAAGAGAGCCTGCTGGCCTTAGGGTTTTGAGATGTAACCTCACCACCCAATCTGCCAAGAAGAAGGGGAAGTTTGAGGCCTGAGCCCCAAATAGCAAGGGAGCAATGTGGAAACATCAGCCTAAGAAAACTGGGAATAGCAAAGGGTCATGATTTACTGGGTTCAAAGTAGAAATCAGCAAACAGTTTCATGAGAAGAAAAGAAAATGAAGGAAGAGTTGCCACTCCTATCCAATGTAGTGAAGAAGCAATGGAAATAGAGTGGCTAAACTCCCATTTGGAGATGATGGGGTTTGTCCTTCATTCTTGAAGAAGACTGTGAGATCAGAGAGTTGATGCCATGACAAAACACATGAAATTGGATTTGAGTGAGGGGCTGCTATGCTAAGTCCATCAGCTCCATTGATCAGATATGAAACAGGGTGACTGAAGTTAGGGAAGTGAGGCTTCCAGGGCTAAGTGACTTGCCTAAGGTCACACAGCTAGTAAGCATTGTGTTTGAAGATGCATTCAAATTCCCATCCTCCCTGAATTCAAGGCCAGTGGTCTATTCTACTGCTCTACCTAGCTGCCCCTCATTTGGAGATATAGGACTAGAAAAAGGAACCCAATGGCCAAAGCCTTGCTCATTTTCTTTCTTTTCTCTATATTGTAGCAGTTCACATTTTTAGAATCATTTAGAGTGTTCTAATTACATTATCACACTTGATCCTTACATGAGCTCTGAGAGAAAGGTTATTATTCACCTCTGTCCTTATAAATAATGAAACTGAGGCTCAGAGAAATCCTGTACCTTTTCATGGTCACACAGTTAGTAAATGCCTGAAGCAGGGTTTTGAACTCTAGGATTTTCAGACTGAGTCTTTCTTTGTAGCCACTCTGTTGTGGGAGTCAGGAGACCTGGAATTTCATCATGGATCTGACTTATTTTGGACAAAACCCTTTCCTCCTTTGGAAGCCTCAGTGTTTCTTGTCTCTAAGATGGGCATAATAATATCAATCTTATTTATTTACTGAAGATTGAATGAGGTCAAGGATAGGAAGGTGTTTAGAGAAGTTAAAAATAGACTCCTTGAAGGAATTAGAGTCAATTCCTAATGGGGGGGATTCAGGATCTACTTGTCTCAGCCCTGCTTCTTGCTCATGTGGTGGACAGGATCCTGCATTTGGAACCAAGACCCTTGATTCATCTTACATGTTAGATACTATCCTTGTTTGGACCCTAAGCAAATCTCATCTCTCTGTGCCCCAATTTTTCTAATTTGTAAGAGGAGAGACTGTATTTGAGGACTTCTGTTATCCCCTTCCAGGTCCTAGTCTAGGATTTAATTCTATTGAAGCTATAAGGAGTAAGACATGGGAATAAGACAGTTCTTAGCCCAGTTTGTGGTGGTCCAGAAGACAAAAATCTGCATACTATGTGGTAAGGGACAGATGCTTGACTTGGCAGGAAGGACCTGGGTTAGTCCCTCCCAGGACGCAAGGTGGACTATGATGCCCTCGGCAAATCTTTGAAAACTTTCCAGGGCCCAGTTACCTTTATAAGGTAACTTCCTTATTCACATGATTAGAAGGAGGATGTTTCTCACTAGGACCCTCCCCTGCTCTTCCATCTTGTGGGTAAAAAAACAGCCACAATAACGATACAGCATACAATGACAGATCACTTTACTGAGACTGCCCTGTCTGATTCTCACAAGAGCCCTATGAAGGAGACCCTCTGCTACAGGTAGTTTTCTGGGAATTCCCTAGTGAAATCACTGGGTTTGATTTTTTTTCTCCTAGAGAGTAAGCTGTTCTTTAGGGATACTCCCTCCTTGTCTGGTAAGCCTCACTGTCCCTTCTCAGAAACTCTCCACATTGGGACTTTTCCTTGTTCAAAACCGAAGGTCCCTCCATTTCCACATGTGATCTCAATAATTGCTGCCCCTCACCCCCAAGCCTGCTTTGAGATCAAAGCTGAGAAATCAGTTGGATGCTCCTGAGTGGGATCCTACCTCTTCCTCTTCTGCAGTCAGATACTTCCCTGATGTTACAGTATTATATACTCTCATATACAGGGTTGGCAGACAACAGTCACTTAATAAATATTAATTGGTTGATTAAAAATACTGATTTATGGACTGTCAATGGAGAAAGGTTCAAGTAAAGATACAATGGATGAATGTGAATCTGTAAAGACCTGGGAAACCTTGCAGGTGGGTGCCTTTCACAACGGATTCATTCCTCTTTTCAGGTCTTTACATAGACCTACTGCCTGCATCTCCTGCTTCCCCCACCCAAAAGTCTCCATATTCTTGTCTCTCAGATGACTGTGATTCTGAAGTAGCCTTTGTCCTCTCTTCCTTCATTTCCCAGATCTCACAGTAAATCCCTTCCCCTGTGGATAATTATGGTCCTGTTGGAGGTTTTTCTTCTTTGGAAATCATCAGTTTCCAAAAAGTCATGGAGCAGGGTAATACTGATCTTGAGGTTGATGTCTAGACTCTGAGTGCATTTCAATGTTAGAGGCCTCATGGTTCCCTGCCTCTTCTTTCTTTTAGCACTAAGGAGAATTGAGGGCAGACTTCCAAAACCTGCTGTGACTAACTGGCTTCTCTTGGTCAAAGGAGACTTGCCCCTCTCAGATGGATCTCTACATCTGAATGTCTATTTTTTTCACTTTGACTGAAAAAGAGAAACTAGAAGAGAAGTAGACAGTGATAATATGGTGAAAAGGGGCTGGAATAAACGCCATCAGAGTAGACAATGTGATGCCCTTGCATGTGAGATCATGTGAGCTTAACCTGCAAAAATAGAAAAAGAGTTACAGGAAATAGGGGAAAATTGTCCAGGGGGGGGCTGATGCCTACAGGCTCCTACAGGTTCAGTTCTTCCGCCTCTGAGATCAACACATGTAACAAATCAGGGCTTGATTGGTTGTCTAGACTCAGAGAAGCCCTGGGGAAAAATGGTAAATAATTCAGATTAAATTTATGAGTGGTTCACTCATCCTTTTGTTTCTCCAGAGAGCTGAGTAGTAAGCACTGAGCAGCACAATCCTGAGAGGGCTCCACTGGCATTTGTATTGAGAAAACCAGAAGGTCACCTAGTTGGAAGGCATTTCAGTGAATGCCTATTCAACTCGGATCTAAATAGGATTCCCTCCTTAAGCCCCGGATGTGCTGACCTGACTTTCACTTGGGGGTCTCCAGGAATGAACAACCTGAAGCAACCTCTGCTCTTAGTCAATACTATTAGTAGTTGGGAATGTTTTTCTCTGTGTAAAGAACCCAAATCTGCTTTTCCCTTGTCTACCTAACTCCCATCTGATTGCTGGGACCAATTAGAATAAGACCAACTTTCTTTCCCAGGGCTACCTTTCACATACATGGGCCATGATAACTGATGTCTTCCCTTTAGGCTACTGCATCACAGTTCTTTAGCCTCCGTTAGCCTGGACCTGCAGCCTCAGGGAATCAAGTCTGGGGTTGAATTTGCTTTGATTTTTCTGACTATTTCTGCATCAGCTTGTGGCCGTATTTGAACGCGCAGTCTGCCAACATTTTATATGATTTGTATTCTAGTCAGTCATTTCCTGTCCAATTTAGTCAAGCCTCTGTATAGGATTCTCCAATCACCTTCTTAGATTTGCTCTGACTCTATTAGCCTGGAGTGATTTTTTAAAGAATATTCTGGCTTTGTCATTCCTTTCTTAACTGTTCTGCTCAGCTTTCTGGCCTATGTAGACTCATCCGTGTGTCATCGCTAGTCTCACCTTTGAATTGTTTGATTAAAATGTGGCTAGCCCGGGACCAAAGAAAGATCCTGGAAGCTGTACTCTAATGAAGCACCACCTAGATGACACTGGCCTATTAGGGAACTGCAACAAGAGCAGGCTAACAGAATCTCCAACCTTCACTTCTGGGTGTCTTGTTTTAAGGGGGGACAGTGAAGTCCAACCCAAAGAGGATGACCAAGGTCATAAAGAGACAGAAGAAACAGCTGCAGGAACTGAGAAAGGAGAAGACCTGTTAGAGAAGAGGATGACTCTTCACAATGACTGGAAAACTGTCATGTGAATGAAGGACTAAATATATTCTGGATTGCTCCATAGAGCTAAAGAAACCCAGATGGACAAAGGTGTCAGGGAAGCAGATGTTGGTTCAGTCAGAAAAAAAAGGGGCAGCACTTGGAACAGTAACTCTGAAAGACAGAAGAACTCCAACCAATATCATAGAATGAGGCCTGGGGATACCAGAAAGCACATTATAACCTCATCTTCATGAATTCAAATCCATCCTCAGACACTTTCTAGCTGTGTTACCCTGGATAAGTCACTCCATCCCATTTGTTTTAGCTTCCTTATCTGAAAAATGAGTTGGAGGAAATGGCACACCATCCCAGTCATTTTGCCCAGGTCCCTGAGGTCCCTGAGGGTTGAACACAACTGAACAACAGCAAAGAGAATGATACATATTTTGAACATGGTCAATAGAAGATTCTTTTTGTTTGTACATATTTGTTAGAAAGATTTTGTTTTTCTGTTTATTTTTAAGTGGAGGAAGTGAGAGGTAGAGAAAATAGATTTTTGCTAATGATAAAAAATTAAATTAAATTTCAAAATAATGGAATAGATTTCCTGGATAGAAGTGAGTCTCCCAACACTGAAAGTGTTCATGAGTACCTTTCAGGGACACTATAGAAGGCATTTTTATCTTGAATGATAGTTTGGATGGGGAGGCCTCTAGAGTATCTTCTCATTGTATGTTTCCAAGTTTCTAATCTTGAAGATAACCCACTGCACTTTCTATTCAATTAAAAACATAATCTATAATTTTTTCTTAAGGCATTATTGAAATGTCTCAAATCTAATTATATTAAATTTATGCTCCCTAGAGTTCCATAAAAAGATGCCATATGTCATCCTGTTGCAATGATTTAGTTGTTCTTGAAAGTCCTCTCTTTGAAAATTGTGTAACTTCTAATAGTGTGCCATCACCCGAGGAAACATTCAGGGCAGTAGGAGCAGGGCAGCCCAAAAGCCCATTTATTTTCTATGATCATGTTAATGTCCTCCTCTAGTACCTCAGCATGGGTTGGAGGTGGCCTTGGGTTTCCTGGGGGGGTCGTCAGCTCTCAAGGGTACCATCATACTGAACACCTGGGTCACACCTTTGGTGGCAAACTGCAACCAGGTATGTTGCTGGCTAATTGCCCTCCCCAGGTTGGCCCAAGGGTTGGCAGCCCCAGCCTTTGTCAAAGCTACTAAGTTTTAGAAGAATTCATGGGATCATGGATTTAAAGGTGAAAGGGGCCTTAGACTAGGGCACATCATTTTATAGAGAAGGAACCTGAAGAACAGAGAAGTTGCCAAGTTAAGTTGCACAGCAGAGAGTGATAGACCTGGGATCTGAAGCCTGTTCCTAATAGTGCTTTTTCCTTTTGTGCAAGGCATTGAGGTTAAGTGAATTGCCCAAGATCACACGACTAGATAATTAAGTGACTGAGGTCGGATTTGAACCTAAGTCCCCTGACTCCAGAGTCGATGCTCCTTCCACTGTGCTACTTAGCTGCCCCTAAACCAGTACTTTTTTGATGATGCCATCTTACAAGTCATATGGCCTAATCCCAGGGGAAAGTGCTCATACCAGGGAAACCATGAGGTGGCAATTCCAATCATGTAGGAAATAAAATGGTGGACTTGGAGTCAGGTAGGCTTGAATTT
Source organism: Macrotis lagotis (assembly GCF_037893015.1). Taxonomy (NCBI): domain Eukaryota; kingdom Metazoa; phylum Chordata; class Mammalia; order Peramelemorphia; family Peramelidae; genus Macrotis; species Macrotis lagotis. The sequence goes on from NC_133659.1 coordinate 1,510,642, forward strand.
GAATTCAGCCACAGGCACTTCCTAGTTATCTGTCTATAGTGAGTCATTTAACCTCTCTCTGCCTCATTTTCCTCATCTGTAAAATAGGGATAAAATAGCATCTGTTTCATAGGATTGTTGTAAAGATGAAATAATATTTTATATGGAAAGAGTTTCACAAATCTTAAATCTTTATGCATGTTGTGGCTGGTTTTGTTATCTATTATTTTAATTAAGGTTGGCAACTTCCCCTCTGCCTCAAGACACAGACATCTTTGATGAGTTATTTTTAACCTCCTGGCTATTGGGGTCCTCTAGTGGTTCTATGATGTAATGACTAATGATCCCTCTCCTCTGTCAGGGTTCAATTGCTCAACAGCTGCGTGTTCTGTCTGCTACTTACTCATTGGTAGTGCAATGCAGTGCAATTGAATGAATCTAATTTGCAGTGAACGGTGTGAAATTGAGTTCTAGACTTGAAGAAAGGAAAGGCCTGGGCTTGAATGGATATGGCCCCTGACACAAGCTTCATGACCTTGAACAAGTCATTTGCTTCTCTGACCTTCTATTTCCTCATTGGGAGCAGTCATACCAGTGCAATGATTCCTCTAAAAGGGTTTTGTATGTTAGAAGCCCTTGCAAATCTCCAGACACCATATGCACATCAACTTTGACCTGGGATGAATAGGGTCCAGGATTTCACAAATATTAAAAGGCAACAGGAATCCCCATTTGCTTTGCCACTGACCCCAGAGGAACCCTGGGCTTTTCCTGTTGACTCCAACTTCTGAAGCATCATCTTCCCCTTTAGAGGGGCTGCTCCTGGAGAGCAAAATCTGACTGGCTTCTCTGTCAGTGTTCCCAGTTTTAGCATTCCATTCATTCATGGCCTAAGGGATAGAAAGCTGACTTTACAATTAAGAACAACCTCAAGGTCACCCTCTGGGGGATGCTGATTGGGTACATTTGGGCCCCTAAAGCCTCTTCCTGGTCTTGAGCCCTTCTCTAAGAAGGCATCACAGGCAATGCTATGCTTATGGAGGCAGTTCCTCATGCCAAGTCATCATAGGTCTGGGCTAGAAAGAAGAAATCCTATATTTGTGACTTCATTGAATGAGGCCTTTGGCACTGTGCAACCCCATCATGCAAATGGCTCTGGACTTGTCATATCCCTGGTATAGAAATATCATGAATATTTCTTCCAAATTAAAAAACTCCATATTCCCCAAGATTAGTCCTACACAGCAATGAACACATTTGTAATATATAACCTGCCAAGGATTCATGATTCCATCAACATGAGACACAAATTTCAACCTCCCTATTGAGAGAAATTGTCTGAAAGGTTTCCTGGGTTTCAGAGAAGTTAAGTGATTTTTTCTATGGTCTCTCATCCAACAAGTGTGAAAGGTGGAATTTGAATTCAGGTCATCCTGACAATAGTCCCAATATATCATAATTCCATCAATCTGACCTTATTATGCTATCTATGTATGTATGTATGTATGTATGTATGTATGTATCTGTCTGTCTGTCTGTCTGTCTGTCTATCTATCTATCTATCATCTATCAATCTATCAATCTATCTAATAAGGTGCCTGAAGATTGAAGATACAAACATAATTCTCCAAAGCAAACTAAAGGTAGGAAGCTATTTCTTCTCCATCTTGATTTTTAGAGAGAGGGAGGAAAGTCAACCAGATCTGGCAGTTCTGTTTGAGTCTACATGTCATGTGCATGTCTATATTGGATAAGATCTCTGTAAAAAGAAGGTCACCCAATGGCCATTTTTCCTCTCCTAAATGAACCATCCCAGATCACACTATATCAACCTCCATTTTAATTATGAACTGAAAGACTTACCCCTTTTCCACTCAGAATTGAAAGGAGGGCCCTATAACATATATTTAGTCTCTTGGAAGAGTATTAATTCTGCAGTGCACAGTCCCACTAGAATTACTAGTAAATGGTTTTTAATAGATTTATAGATGACCTTTATAGATAAACTCATCAATCAAATTTAAATGCTTGGCTAAAGCAATAATGCTACTTATTAGAAGCATCTACAGAGAACTGATTTGGTCTATAGTTTCTAAGAGCAACACAATACAACAGAGACCGTTATGAGTAAATGGGAATTATAGAGACAAAAGACATCCTAATCCAGTCAACACAAAGTGGAGGGAACAAAGAGAACTGAGAAGTATAGAACAGACCATGCAAATAGCCTCAGCTGTTGCCTTTTATGAGTCCCCCAGATGATCTCTTCATTTCTAGGCTGCTCTTTCTTTAACATGGGCCATCTACTGGGTGTGATGTCTAAGTCTTCACTGGCCATTAAAGTTATTGGATTCTCCCTGTCATTGATTCATTTAGTCAGAATTTATGAGCATCTTACTATGTGCTAACTATGAGGTGGAATGGGGTAGTGGGTTAAGAGCTAGTCTTGAAGTCATGATGACCCGGTTTGAGATCCTCCTCTGCCCCCAAACTTAGCATGTTTAGAAGGTAGTTGCTAAGTACTTGTGACTTTGAATTTATGAACTGGATGTAATGGGGCTTCATCATTCCTTGTTTAAATGTGTTTGTAAGTACATAAAACGTCATTTTATAGGAATCCAGAACCTTTGGGGACTGGGGGGCATTCAAGGATCTGTGTTCAAAGTGTACTTCCACTACTAATTACTTGGTCTAAGTCATTTGCCTGATTTTACCCCCATCTCCTTGTAATATTAGTAGCTTCTCTCTGATATTAGCTCCAAATTGGTCCATCTATATAAGGCATGTATGCAGGTTTTTGAATGGTTTCCCCCACATTACATTATGAGCTCCTTGAGGGCAGACTGTTTTTGCTTTGTTTATGATCCCAGCTAAGAACAGAGCCAGGCCCTTAGCAAGCCTTTTGCCTTTTCTAAATAGGTCTGCTGATTTGGGGGAGGGGTATAGACCAGAAAATCTTTTTGGTACCTTCTCATTCTAAATATATCTATATCCATCCATCCATCATCCATCCATCTACCTATATACCCTAAAATGTCACAGTTAGCAGGGGACTTCAGTGCTTGTCTAGTCCAAAAACATTTTCTGCCACATATTCACATATTCAACCTCCAGAAAAATAAAGTGTGTGTGTGTGTGTGTGTGTGTGTGTGTGTGTGTGTGTGTGTGAGAGAGAGAGAGAGAGAGAGAGAGAGAGAAACAGATAGACAGAGACAGACAGACAGAAAAACAGATGGCATTTAGAGTGATTAAGATCTGAGTTCTGGTCCTTGCTCTGATACTCTCTAGTTGTGTGATTCAGACAAATCACATCTCTTTCTGCCATAGTTTCCTCATCTGTCAAAGAAGGATGATGATGGCCTCACAAAGCTTTTGTGAAGACTGAATAAACTCACAAATGTAAAATAATTTTCAAACTTTAAAGTGAAATATAAATTCCAACTACTCGCTTTTATCATTATTTTTCCAACTTTAAATCTATATCATTCTCCGAAATTGTCTCCTTCCTCTGTCCCCCACCCCCTCTCAGTTTCCTGTTTGAGCTCTTGTGAGTAAGTAGCTGCCTGTTGGGATCTAAGGCATTTGCAAGTAAGAGAATGCCGAGCTCTCTTGGTAGGTATTGTGTTAAGTGCCAGGGTTACAAAGAAAGGCAGAAAGAGAGACTGCTGTGATGGGGCCAGAAGTGATGGAGCTAGCTGATCCGGACAGCTCCTTGTCTAGTGTAGGAGGAGGTAATGAAGGCGAGAATGGCACCAATCACTGCTTTGAAGTTCACCTTAGGAGAGCATGGGGTTTCTGTCCAAGGTGCTGGACTTGGTGGCAGGGAACAACCAACCAGTCAATGAACAACAGCTAAGTAGTACAGTGGATAGAACACTGGCTTTGGAGTCAGGAGGACAGGAATTCGAATCCACCTCAGACACTTGATTCTCACTAGATGTATGACCTCAGGCAAGTCACTTAACACTGATTGCCTTGCATCCAGGGCCATCTCCAGTCATCCTGATTTCATATCTGGCCACTGGACCCAGATGGCCACAGAGAAGAAAGTGGAACTGATGACTTAGCACAGCTCCCCTCACTTCAATCCAATTCATGTCATGGCATCACCTCCCCTGAGGTCATGGTCTTCTTCAAGAATGAAGGACAAATACCATCCAAGAACACTTACTATATTTTAGGCACTGTACTAACTGTAAAGGTTACCAAAAAAAGGGTTAAAATCATTCCTCCCTTGAAAGAATTCCCACTCCAGTGGGGGGTGGGGGTGGACAGGACACGGAAAATTAGGTCCATAAGAAATATATACAATATAAATGGAAGATAAGCTTAGAAGGGAAAGATCCCCCACAGCTCAGGGTCAGGAATAAAGAGGACAGAAAAGGCCTCCTGATTTGAACCCGGCCTTTAAGGAAGCTAACGAAGCTAAGAGGTGAGGAGGATGAGCACCAGAGGCAAAGAAGTCAGACAGTGTAAAGGAAGGTTTTGGAAATGAAATATTTATTTGTGTGAGGAGCAGAGAGCAGGCCATAGCTGTATCATAAACATGTGAGAAGGAGACTAAAATATACAAAAATTGCAAACATTGGAAGGGTTTGGGTTGGGAAGGATAAAATAGAGGTTTGAGTATTTTATCCTGTAAGGAAGGCTTTGTAAATCTATGTGTGCTGGATGTATGCTGGCTCTCATTATTGTTATGCTCAAATGAGCTAATAAAGATCAATAACCTTACAGCCCTTAAGATGCCAGGTAAATGTTGGCTAGAGAGTTGGTGAGGAAGATGAGTGAGCCTCCAAAAATTGGCAACCTAGCCATGCAAGAGATAGAGAATGTCATAAATTGCAAAACTGATCATTTTTGACTCCATTAAATTAAAAAGGTTTTGCACTAATAAAATGTAACCAATATAACCAAGATCAGAAGGAATGCAGAAAGCTGGGAAACAGTTTTCATAGCTCATGTTACTTATAAAGGACTCATTTCTGAAATAAATTGAGAACTGAGGCAAATTTATTAGAATACAAGTCATTCTCCAATTGACAAATGGTTAAAGGATATGAACAGTTTTCAGATGAAGAAATTAAAGCTATCAATAATTATATGAAAAAATGTTCCAAATCCTTATTGATTAGGGAAATACAAACTAAAAACAACTCGGAGGCACCATCTCACATCTATCAGATTGGTTAAAATGAACAAAAAGGAAAATGATCAATGTTGGAGGGACTGTGGGAAAACTGGGACACTGTTGGTGGAGTTGTGAAGTAATCCAACCATTTTGGAGGGCAATTTGGAACTGTGCCAAAGGGCTATAAAAGTGCATGGCCTTTGATCCTGTAATGCCACTACTAGGTCTATATTCCAAAGAGATCACAAAAAGTGAAAAGACTGACATGTACAAGAATATTTATAGCAGCTATTTTTTGTAGTGGCAAAGAATTAGAAATTGAGGGAATATCCATGAATTCAGGAATGGTTAAACAAGTTATGGTTCATGAATGTGATGCGGTACTATTAGTCAGTAAGAAATCAGGAGCAACTGGACTCAGAAAAGTCTGGAAAGACTTGCATGAATTGAGGCTGAGTGAAGTGAGCAGAACCAGGAGAACACTGTATATAATAACTGGGCAATAACAGCAATACTGTGAGACAATCAGCTATGAAGGACACAACTCCTCTCAGCAGTTCAGTGATCAAGGATAGTCCTGTTAAGGAACATGCCATTCACATCCAGAGAAAAAAATGGAGTCTGAATGCAGAGCAACATATATGATGTTCACTTTCAAAAAACTTTTATGCTATTTCTTCCTCATGCTGTTTCCCCCACTTAATTCTAATTCCTCTTTCACAACATATAAATATGGAAATATGTTAAATAGGATTGTACATATAAAATCTATGTCAGATTAATTACTGCCAGGGGAAGGGGAGAGAAAGGAGGATAGCAGAGAAATGTGGAAGTCAGATTCTTGCAAAAGGATCAATATCGAACACTATCTTTGCATGTAATTGAAAATGATAAAATTAAATTAAAGAAAAAAAATCTTCTAAGAAAATGACTGGAGGGGTGGCTAGGTGGCACAGTGGATAGAGCACTGGCCTTGGAGTCAGGAGTACCTGGGTTCAAATCTGACCTCAGACACTTAATAATTACCTAGCTGTGTGGCCCTGGGCAAGCCACTTAACCCCATTGCCTTGAAAAATCTAAAAAAAAAAATGACTGGAATTACGGGATTCTCTTCTAAAGCCCAACTCTAATGTCTCCTTGAGGAATATGGGGAACTCTGGCCTCTCGAAGTCTATGTTAGCAGAATCAGAACAAAGCTGACATTTATGTGGGCTCCAAGATCTGCAAATGATTTTCTGTACACGATCTCATTGCCTTCTCACAGGAACCTTTCAAGGATGATGCTATTGTTATTTTTGCTTTCCAGATGAAGATGCTGATGCTAACATGGTAAGAGACTTGCCCAGAGTCAACCAATGAATAAGCATCTGAAGGAGGTTTTGAAACCCAGTTTTCTGGACTCTTACTCTATCCATTATGCCATACTACCTCTGCATTGTTTGTCACATCCTACCAGTTTGGAAAACCTTTTTCAATGGTCTTTGGACCAGACCCCATCTGTGACTCCTGAGGACCAGCCTCATTTGAAAGAACTCATTTCCATAAGGAAATGTGATAACCTAGTGAGGCAAGCCTTGCACTAAATGCTAGATAGCTTTGCTTTGAAATCCTGCCCCTGGCCAAGTCAATTGCTCATTTACAGAAAAGGGGCATAATAACAACTCATCCCTTACTAGATGGTTTTGAGGACCTGATGAGATTACATATGCTAAATGCTTTGCAAAAATAAATGGTTTGCCCTAGATGATGAATTATTTTGGTCATAGCCATTCATGAAACTATCCATCTCCTGGAGACAGCTAGGTAGCCCAGTGGATAGTATGCTGGGCTTGGAGTCAGGAAGATGAGTTCAAATCCAGTCTCAGAGGCTTCCTATCTGGGCAAGTTACTTTTTTCTGTCTGCTTTGTTTTCCTCAACTGTGAAATGGAAATAACAATGGAATCTCCTAAAGGTTATTTTGAGGATGAAATGAGATCTTATTTGTAAAGCTCTTAGCTCAGATGAAATCACAGATCTTAGGGTTAATTATCAGGTAGACCATCTTTCTATCAATGACTTCATTCATGATTCATATGACTTTCCAAAATAAAATGCTCAAGCCTGGTCACCACTGTCCATTGCATCTTATTTTTTATAAGAATATAAGCTCCTGAGAGCACACTTTGCCTTTAGTTTGAATTTCTGTATCCAGAGCTTAGTTCCTTGGAAATGATTTTTGTTCCTTATTCATTCATTCATTCATTCATTCTTTGTGAATCTCATTTCTTTCCTTTTGTCCTTGGGAGGGAGAGGAAAGTAAGACACGAGATTCTGTAAAAGAACCAATGGTGAGTCTTTTCTCCTTCAAGATAAAAGAAAGCCTAATTCCTTCAATTTTTCCTTTCAGGTCCTATTTTCTAACCCTTTAATCATCTTTGCTGTTATCCCTGAATTCACTCCAAGTTCCTTACATCTCTCTGGGCCTGAGATGGCTGATTATCCAGAAGACCAGTCTAGAAATGTTTGATGACAGAACTCCTCACACTGGGGGAAAGGAACAGACGCTTGGGGCAGCATGGAGTCTGGGGCTTCTTTTGGTGCCTTTGCAATCTCTGCTCATCTATCACTTCTTCTTGCTGCCAACTTTCTGTCTTTAGAAAGTTAAAGGGACACAGAGATCCCAAATGACTCCATTTCTCAGGTCCCATCAGAGCTGTCCCTTTGCTTAGCCTCCCCTCAGGTGGATTGGTCAAAGAGAGAAATGCTCAGATGACTGTCAGGTGTTAGAACTGGGGAACACCTAGACTGCTAGAATACCTGGGGATTCAAAGTCCTGGTTTTTCTTAAAAGCAGCACAAGGGGGGCAGCTAGGCGGCACAGTGGATAAAGCACCAGCCCTGGAGTCAGGAGGACCTGGGTTCAAATCCGGTCTCAGACACTTAGTAATGACCTAGCCGTGTGGCCTTGGGCGAGTCACTTAACCCCATTTGCCTTGCAAAACCTAACAACAACAACAACAACACAACCCCAAGCAGCACAAGGCCTTGAAGGCATCTAATCCATCCCCTGAATTTCACAGCCTGGGGTTCAGAGGGCGGGGGCGGGGTGGTGCTCAATACTGGATTCAAAAGGGGAGGGGAAGGTTTGACCTCATGGCTTCTGCCTCTACAAGAACATATAGCTTTGTGTTCTGGGTCACACAAGGAGCTGGGACCAGGGTCTAGGGGCTTAAAGACTGAGAAGGAACTTCCCTCCTCACAAGCCCTGAGAGAGGTTCCGTTGTTGTTACGCTGACTTATCAAGGCCTCCAATTTCTGATCTTCTAGGTCACAGAGTCATTGATTTGAACTGAAAGGGCAATTAGAGAATATCTCACAACCCCCCATTCTAAGAGATCAGGAAACTGAGGGCCAGCGAGAAGTGACTTGACCAAGACCTTACAGGTAACAACTGGCCATGTGAGCCCGAGTTGTCTGACTGAACTCAGAACTCTGGACTCAGTTTGGTTTCCAAGTTCATTCTGGGCAGCTGGGAAGTTCAAGGAGTAGTGGACTAGAACTTCAGTCAGGAAGACCCAAATTCCAATATTACCTCAGAAGTGTGTTAGGCGTGTGACCCTGGACAGGCATTCACATCTCCCAGTCTCAATCTTCAGATGGGAAAAATAGAGCACCCTACCTCACAGCAGTATTGTGATAATTAAATGAGATGATATATGTGAAAAGCTTGGCATCTCAAAGAAATATCTAAATGTCATGAAGATGATGATGATGATGATGACGATGCGGATTTTCATCGAAAAAGTTAATTCTTTCCCATTCGTTGCCTTGGTTCCTGTTGGTAGTGCTGGGGACAGATGTATTTTGGCTCAAAGTTTTAATTTTAAGCAACATTTAGTTTTTAAAATAATTTCCAAATGGTTTTCATTGCCTAGCTAATACACGGTCATATGGAAGATTCGCAGAACTCGGCTCTCCTTTCATTCAGCTGAACTTAGAGATTTTTCTTGAGGAAAGAAAGATTCTTCTCCTGTTGTTTGGGAAGTCTGGTGGAGACTTGGGGCTGCTTTTCTCAGCATTTTAGGAATTAATTTTATTAACTCTGAACAAGAGAAAATTCCAACAGAGGAAGAGGAGTCGTGGTGATGGGCAGGAGTTGGTATTTAATAACAGTCTTGCTTCCACATGTGAAATTAATTTTTAAATAAATGAGACTGAAGAGTTTGTCTAGGTTTTCATTAAGGACAAGAAAATAAAATGATGAGAGTAGAGGTTAGGGCAGGAAGAAGTATTTTGTGCCTCTAAGTCATTTACCCCTGGGTTAAAAAGTTACAGATGCATTTCAGGAGGAAAAGGACTGTCCAGATTTCCTGAAAAAATCTCATCATTTCTCTCAGAACAATAGGGTTCCATCCCATTCTCTACCAGCACATCTTTAACCATTCTCTAATTGATCCAGATGCCAAAGGTAAGCCAGCCTGCTTTCCTGTTCTGGCTTGGATCTGGACCCAGGTCACTGTCTATTTGTGCCTTCTGTTTCAGGTACCTGACTTGATGGGGAGAGGTTGAGGCAAAGTCTTTTCAACTTCCTTCTGGTCAAAAAGAACTAGTGCTTCCCGTTGGAAGATGGACCTTACTGACCTTGGATCAGATCATCTAGTGCCATTTCTGGTTACAGACATGGATCTGAGGCTCAAAGAGGCTGAGTGATTTGTCCAAAGTCCAACACCCAGTGAGCATTCAAGGCCAGGCCTCCCTGACTTGCAGCCCCAAACTCAACCTGCTCTGCCGAGTCGCCTCCACTACGTTTCTGATGGACAGACAGCCATCTGTTTTAGGTCTTGCTAGATATTAAAAATCAATGAATCATTGAGAAAAGATCTGTGCTGTTTCATCTGTGAAGGATTTGGGTGATTTTTTTTCACATGCAGGGAGGTGCCTTGATGGAGGAGAACAGAGAATATGAAGGCAGCTCCTCCCCCCCTTCCATTCTATTCTAGCAAATATCATCTGCATGCAGAGCTGTTCCGGGCTGTACCGGGGCTCTATGCCTCCATTTGTCAGGACACAAAGGAGAGAAAAAGGCAAAATACTTCAGGTCAATGGAGAAAGACAAGAAGAGTCTTAGCTGAGGAATGAGGCAGGAAGCCCAGGAGCCCTGAAGGAAGAGGCTGTTAAGAGGCGGAGAGGAAGAGGAAGCACATTGGAGGCCGCCTGTAGGAACTTCAGTTTGGTTGAAGCTACTTCCCAAGCCAGGCTCTGGGTAAGCAGTACGCACTTACTGATTGCTTCATGATTGAACAGTGGACAATTGTCTCTATGGAATAGATGTGATCTCCTGCAAAGAAACAGCCTATTTTCTTTGAATAATGTAGAATTGTAGAATAATGGAGAACAACAGACTAAAGGAGATGCTTGGAAACATTTTTTTAAAAAAGTTTATATTGGAATTGAAAGTCAGAAAAGCACTTTCTGTGCTTCACCTCCTTAGAACCTCCCCTCAATCTGCCAAGATGGATGCTATAGGAATGAATATTCCCATTTTAGAGTGGTGGCCGTGAGGCCTCTGAGACATTGCCACTTGCATACAGTCACAGAGCTGGTCCTCCTGGATGCAGTCCGCCTACCCCTACCCACTGTTTCTGGGCCATCGTGGGGTCCAGCCAGAGCCAGCTGAGCCTCAGACCCTTAACCAGACTGGCTTTTCTCCTCCCTGTCAGAGCAGGTTGTGGAAGGGTTGAATGACCTGAAAGAGCCCTGCTCTGGAGAAGCCCCTACCTGCCAGGGCTTTGACATTATTCTTTGAATAAGAATTCTTCTATTGGGGGACAGAGGAAGGGAAGGAGGACTTTCATTCCAGTAACCACAAAAAGGAACAAAGCAAAATGAAGACAACCTAGCCGGAATGTGTCTCTCTTAGACTTGGATTTCACAGCAGGGCCGGTTTTCTCCCCTTAGTTCTAATGCTCATTTTTGTACACTCACGCTGGGTTTATTTGACCATGTTTTCAATAGGACTTTCATTTGATGTATTTCCAAAGCCCAAGGGAGCCTCCTGCACTCCCTTTTCATCAGGATACCACATTAATTTTTAAAACGCTGTATCTGGTACAATGTAGCTCTGAAAATACTGTATGCTACTTGCCAAGACAGATTCCCATGCAGGCCAGTCCTGTAATCATCCCCCCCAGCCCCCCAATAGGAATGATGTGGCTACATCCTCTGGGTAAGAAGAGAGTCACACCCTTCAGTCTACCCGAAGCTTTTCGTGGAGAACAGAAACGAACTCATTCATTCATTCATTCTGAGCCAGAACAAAGGCTTGCTTAGCTCTGTATATAGATATATATTTTCAAAATCCAAATTTAGTAAACAGAGTCTGTAAAGCTGTTTTAATTAGCTTATGAAAAACATATAAATCATTGCTGACCGACCATCTGTATATAAATGTGTTGATCTTAATTACTAATTAAAACAGACCTGTCTGAAGCATTTCAATAAAATGTCAAGAATGAAAGCATACCATTTATCCCTGAACTGCATATTTGGATTAGAACAAGTCTTGTATTCTGTCATAGCAGTTCAAAGAATCCATGCCCCCCAGTGGCATGTGAGATGAATCTTCAAACCGAATCATTAGGATGGGAAAATGAGTATTTGACATTTGGGCTTATCAATTTCCAGATAGCTATGGGTACTGACAGCTATTGTACAGCCAGACCATACCTGAGAAAGTAAATTGAGGGTGTTATGAAGGACATTTGGGTTTGGAGGGTGCAAATGGATGAAAGGCAGTATTACCTGTAAGATACCTCTGACTCCATTTACTCCTACTTACCTATATCTATTGTATAGAGGAGGATACTGACACCTAGGGCAGTTAAATGACTTGCCCAAGGTCATTCAGGTAGTAAGTCTTAAAGATGGACTTTGGATGGATGCTCTATGATTCCAGGGATAGTGATCCCTGGCAGAGAACTGAAGTCAGAGAATAATCCCACCTTAGGCATTTTGTGGAGGGTGGAATCGGCCATTTCCTTAGAGACTAGAGCAGAGTCTCTCATGTCTTAGGACTCCAGAAAGAAAAAGACTGGGTATGGGAGAAAGAAGATAAAGATAAGAGGAAAAATGAAATAGTGCTTCCTTGGGGAGGAAATGCCACCCCCGTTGGCACCAGAAAGGAAAGCTTTGTTTAGCACAACCTACTTTCAGCTCCTATAAGTAATCACACTAATTTTCTTTCTTGGATACTTTTCAGAAGTCCACATAGAACTACGACCCATGTGTGAGAAAAGGAGAAAATATTCTTCTGGTGGGAGGAAACAAAGTCCACCGCTTAGCTCCCTGTGTTTAGGCTGGTATTCTTGGAACATTTCTGTGGTACACTCGCCCAAAGTCTGTCAAAGATTAATTGTCTTTTCCATCCTATCAGCTCTTTTGGCTGTTTTCCATTTCGATGTCAGAGAAGACATTGAAGCTGATTAATGGGAAGTCAGACAATTTAGAGAAAGCAGTGTATTCCAAAATTTCAAAGCTTTGTTATTCCCTTTGGAAGGGAGATTAAAGAACTCACCTGGGTCTCCAAAAACTACCCATGTACAACAGACTGAAGATTATCTAAAAGGCTGTCTTAATGTCCCTGTACCTCATCTGTACATTCTTCCATTTATTACTCAGTTATGTATGAAATACAGACATCACCTGGGATATGAACACCACATATCAAAATATGAAACAAGACATTACTTCTCATGGCCTCGTTTTCCTGTGAGCATTTCCATTTTCAAGTTGCTGTACAGCTTTCCATATTATTTAATTCCATATTTATAGTGTTTTCTCTGACTTTTACTAGCAGGCCAATGTGAAGGAGACTCTTGCTTGCACCTGTTGCAAAAATAAGTCCTAATCATCCCTGACAGATGTTTTCCTCATCCCATCCCAGTTTCCTCAACATCATGGTTATCAGGTTATTTTAAGAGAAAAATGAAGCCAGTTCAAAAAGGTAATGATGAAAGTTAGAAATAGATTTTTTTAAGAAGCAAAGGTCTTTTCCTCGTTGTTAAGATGATATTTAGCTTTCTAAGTTGAAAGTTGTCTGTGGATTCACAGGATCAGAGAATTCCAATGTATTCAGAGAGAAGTTGCCTTTATTTCACTGGTCTCCACTATCTCCCCCTGTGCCTGACTGGGCCAGTCAGGCTTTTGTGTCTCTAAGTCTGAGTTCTGAGGACCTCTGGGTCTTCCATCACAGTTATGCTAGTATGTACTGTCCTTAAGCAAGAGCTATGGAGGCTTCGGACTTACATCAGGGCCCATGGACATCTCTTCCCTTATGGAGTAGTAACTGAGCTTTCTTACTTGCTATCCTTGTGAGGGACTGATGTTCTCCACTGAATCTCTTGTTCTACAGAAATCATCCAGTACAACCCATAACCCCAAAGGTATCATCACTACAGACCATTTGGCATATAATTACAAAGCCTCTGCTTGGAGTTCTTGGAGCAAGTAGAGAATAGACTCTGAGTAATGGGTGTGAATTCAGCCTCTGTTCCCCAGAAGTTATATGACCCAAGACAAATCACTTGTCTTCTTAGTCCAGGGGCAACATGTCACAAGGATTTCAGTACAGTCATAAGACCAAGCCAAATCTCCTTCCCTAGCAATTTTTAAATCTTTCCTTGACATGCAACCTAAATCTGCCTCCTTGTCATTTCCACTTGTTGCTCCTATTTCTTTCTTCTGAGACCAAGAGATTCATCAAATTCCTCTTCCATAGGATTATCATTGAGCTCTTAGACAGTCCAATGCAACCTATGGACAATTTCTCCCAATAATATTTTGACATGCAAAAAATCAAAATGAATGGAATTACAAAGGAAATAAAACCATATTGAAATTCAGTTATCTATAGTTAACAAATAAAATTAACATATTAACATATAATAATACCATTAATTAAATTGATATTATAATGTATAATATATAGATATGTAAACTATGTCAATAATATAGTTATATTAAAATTATGCATTAGCATGTTTATAAAGTATCTTATAATTAATTATATTGAAATATTATATCCATATGGATGATATAATGCCTATATATGAATAATATTTATATATCTGTATCTACCTCTAAAACCTAGTTCATAGACCTCAGATAAAGAGCTGTTGGACTAAGAATTCCAGTGTTCCTTTCACTTCTAACCTTCTTTCCCAGGGACATTTCATAAGAATTCAATAATACTTTAATATTCAAAGCTAGGAAAGGGACAATAAGTATCTTCTTTGATCTCACTGTAGTGGGGAAAAACACTTTAGATTTCTGTTGAAGAAACCTTCAAGTTCTGCTTAAGTGTTTTTATACCATTTTCTGTTCCTTCAAAAGGAACAGAATACATTTAGGAGAAAGCTGGTTGATAAGGCAACCACTGCAAATAGTGGATGGGAAGTTGTTTCAAACAGAAGAAATTTCTAAAAAAGGAGAGTTGGTCAGGTGGAGAAAACTTTCTGACTGAAGTAGATAAGAGACCCATGATATCACTGTAATCTTTGTCGTCTGACTTCTGCCAGGCTTCTTGGAAAGGGAAAGGCAAAATTAGAGAATAAATTCACTCAACTCTGGGTTTTCTAGTCTGAAAAGGAAAGGAAGAGAGTCTGAGGAAGAGAGAAGGAACACAGCTGATTCCTTAACCTGAAAGTCCCCTAAGATTTTAATGAACTGATGCAGCCTGAGGTGAGCAGAACCAGGAATTGTACAATTTATACAGTAAAGACAAACCACTGTGAAAGACAATCAACCTAATCAAACCACAGTTCTGGTTACCCACCTCCAGGTAAGTGGTGCTCTGTCCAGAGTGCAGACTGGGGACATGGATAATGGAGGAATTTGTTATGATTGGCTATGCATCATCTGTAATGGATTTTACTTTTCTTAACCTCTCAGTAGGTGGGAAATAGAGAAAATTCCAGAAAAGGATTAAAGTTGGTTTTTTAAAAGAATTATCTGAAAATCCCTTTCTTAACCAGAGCTACAGGAACTTTTGTTGTAAAACTGGCCTGAAGCCTTGGAGTGGCTTCCATACCTTGGGAGGAGCTTTCCCCATGAATTATAAAGAATTGGGGAAAATTTGAAAGAATTAGCCTTTGCAAAACTGATGAGTAAACCAGGTGTGGATTAAGTAATGATTGACAGTAGGGAGTAGTACAGAACAAAACTGCTTTATTTCTTCTAAAAATTCTCCAAGATTCTTTCCTTCAATTTTGATGCTTATGTTAGCCCTTCAATACAATTTATGGAATACATTGATATCATTGTTATAATAATCAATATAAGCTTATCTTCTAATAGAGAAGATAACATGTAACAGTTCTATAGTTCTATACACACACAAATAATAGAAAATGTCTTCAGAGGAGGAGGCACTAGGACTGTAGGGACTGCTGATGGTGTGCCTGGAGCTGTCTTTTTTTTTTTTTTAAGTTTTTGCAAGGCAATGGGGTTAAGTGACTTGCCCAAGGTCACACAGCTAGGTCTTTATTAAGTGTCTGAGGTCACATTTGAACTCAGGTACTCCTGACTCTAGGGCCAGTGCTCGATTACCCACTGTGCCACCTAGCTTCCTCCTTGGAGCTGAGTCTTGAAGGAAGTCATGGATGCTGAGAAGGAAGAATTAATTTTATTTAAAGATTTTACTTTGTGACAAGAAACTTTTCATAAAGTGGGAGTAATCTAAACATGTTTGTAATAGAAAATAAAACTTTTAAAAACGGGTTTAAAAAAGATACAAAGGCAGGAGAGAATGGCTCATTTGAGGAACAACAAGTGGACTGGTATAGTTGGACAGTAGAATAACTGAGTAAGAAGCCTGGAGAAATATGAAGGGGCCATTCCTTTTCTCCTTTCTCCCTCCCTCCCTCTCTTTCTTTCTTTTTTCTTCCCTCCCTTCCTTCCTCCCTTCTTCCCTCCCTTCCTTCCTTCCTTCCTTCCTTCCTTCCTTCCTTCCTTCCTTCCTTCCTTCCTTCCTTCCTTCCTTCCAATTGGAATTAAAAATATCAGGATTCTGTGGCTTTTCTAGTCTGAAATGTCAGATGGCAGCACCATGTAGAGACCCTAGTTTATCAGCCATGGTGAGTTCATTTCCCTAAAAGAGAAATAGGCCGAGAGAAGGGTCCCCGAGTCACTGGCTCAACACTTTTATCTTGTAGAGAAGAGTGATGGGTGGTGAGAGACAAAAGAAATGATGCCTGGGTTTTTATGGCAATCACATTGTCTCTTGCTTGATGCATTCCTTGTTAAGACTCCATTTGTGAGCCATGTGCCTTATGGATGCTTGTAGCACATGAGAAAAAGATGATTTTTCACTTTCAAAACAGATCCCTTGGCTTGTTATAATGGTACAAAGATCCCCTCCTTTACTCTCTTATAAACTAGGCAATGCAACAAATTAATGGGAGCTGTATTTTCCATAAGCTCTTCAATAAGGGTTTTTCCCCCCTCCCCCCCATGCCCTTCCCTTTTCATTTATTGCCAGTAGGAGGCTTACTTTTGTCTTTGCATCTTAGAGGAAAGGGATCACATCATCTCTTCCTTTTTGAATCTTTAAATACATAGAATGCCATATGATTTCCAAGGAAGAACTCTATGTAGGAGGGGGCTAACAGCTGACAAGAATGTGGACTGGTCTCATGGGCAGTCCAAGTTGGTAAGGGGTTTGCTTGCCTCCCCCTTCCTGTTCTCTCTTCTCTTCTCTTCTCTTCTCTTCTCTTCTCTTCTCTTCTCTTCTCTTCTCTTCTCTTCTCTTCTCTTCTCTTCTCTTCTCTTCTCTTCTCTTCTGTTCTCTTCTCTTCTCACAATGTGTTTGACAAAAGCTTAATGGAACTCAATGTAGTTGGAGGGCTGTTGTATGAGAAGGCAGCATGTCACATTGGAGAGAGCTCCTGTCACAGAGCTAGGGAGATCTGGGTTCTAATCCTTATCTTTGACACCTTTCAACATCTAGACATGACCCTGGAGTCAGGAAGAACTAAGTTTAAATCCAGTCTCAAACAATTATTAGCAGTGTGACCCTGGGCAGGTCACTTAACCTCTGCCTGTCTCAGTTTCCTCAGTGATAAAATGGGGATAATAGTAGTGTCTACTTCTAAAGATGTCAGGATAAAATGATATAGCATTTTATGCTATATATTATGTATAATATATATTATGTACTATATATTTATAATATATATAGCCCTATATATATGATATGGTATATAAGTAATAATAATATACAACTATATTACATAATGCCATATAAATAGTATTTTATTGTTATGTTTTATCATGCTGGCCATCACCTAAGCACTTGTGCCTCAGCATACATTTGCAGAGAGGGTCCAGATCTGTAGAGCATTGATGTGATCTAGGACTATCTTAATATGAGATGGGCTTTAAGCTGTGGGATTCAAGAAGACTTGGGTATATATATCTTAACCCTGATGTTTACAGGGGTGTGACCAATGTCCCTTGGCCTCTCTAGCTTCAATTTTCCCATTTGTGAAATGAAAATAATAATATTCATGGTATTTACTTCATAGGAGTGAAAATGAGATTGAACAATGAACCAGTAAACATTTATTCAGCAGCTACCATTGCTAGGAGCTTAGGACAAAAACAGGTCAAAGCCAGTCCTTGCCTTCAAGGAGCTTACAATCTAATAGTAGAGATGACATGCAAACAAATGCGTACCAAGTCAGTTCTATAGCAGATAAATCAAAAATAATTAACAGAGGAAAGGCGCAAGAATTAAGAGGCAGTGGAGGAGGCTTCATGTAGTAGATGGAACTTTAGTTGAGACCTGGAGGAAGCTGGGGAGGTCAGTAGTTGAAGCAAAGGAGGTAGAGTGTTCCAGAATGTCCTGAGATAGAGTATTATGCTCTTGGAACAGTCAGGAGAATGGGAAACTGAACTGAAAAGAATGTGGTGGGCAGTGAGAATGGCATGGAAACAAAGCCTTCTGCAGAATCTAAAACCCCATAGAGATGGCACTGATTAATCTGATACAAGGGGAAGATAGGTCAGAAGACTGAGATTCCAATTCTGCTTCTCGCATTTACTGCAAGGTGGTCTTAGTCATGTCCTCTGACTTTTCTAGGCCTCATTTGCCTCACCTGTAAAGTGGAGCTAATTGGAGTGGATGATGTCTGAGATCCCTTTGGGTGCTAAATCTATGATCCTAAGAACCTTGGGTCAAACCTAACAAGATAAAATTTAATAATGGTTAATGTAAAGTCTTACACTTGGCTAAGATGGAAAACCAAGATTCCCTTACAGGATATGTGTTCAGCCCAGAGTTTGTCTGAAAAAGATCCACAGGTCTTAGTGGAGTGACAGATCAACATAAAACAATAAAACCAGGCTAAGAAAGTGGCTGTAGTCCTGGGATACCCTAAAAGAGACCCAGTTTCTGAAGACAAGATAGAGGTTACAGCTCTAGACAGAATAGGCCTGGACTTCAGGTCTGCCTACCATACCAGAGGAAGGACATGGAAAGATTGAATTGGCAGTGAAGGCAGAGGAGGGTGGAGTAACAGGTTCCTGGGGAAATGATTTGGTAAGCATTAAATAAGGACAGTTAGATGGTCCCATAGTCCATAGGGCATGGGCTTATCATTCAACTTCCTGAGTTCAAAATCCAACCTCAAATACTTATTACCTGGGTGATCCTGGGTAAATAATTTAACCCTATATATCTCAGTTTCCTCATCTATAAAATGAACTGGAGAAGGAAATGGCAAACCACTCCAGTGTCTTTGCCAAGAAAATCCCAAATGGGATCATGGAGAGTTGGACATGACTGAAGAACAACAATTACTTGAGAATACCTATGGATTGTTTAAGACTAAGATTTCTAGATTGTGCCAAATGATGATTGGCATATAGTTTTAAAAACCTATTCCAATCCTGTAAATAATAGCAACTAATGAAGGTGCTCAAAGGTGGAATGGCTGATACCCATGGGTGATCAGCTTAGCTGCAAGTGGGGTGAGGCTTTGCCTGAAGAAAATTTATTATTCCTTGGGCTTCTTCTGGAATTCTTCAAGCTTATTTGATGAGAATTTGGCCACTGTCATTGTGCCAATCTGTGGGGTCTGCCACCCTTAGGCAACAATTCCACAACTGCCTAAACCTACACAACTTGATTCAGAAGAAGCAATGGCAATCATTGCACATTGAATTGACCATAATTAATTTGAGGGGTAAAAAAAAAAACCCTCCCAATCCTGCCTCATAGGGAACCAGGACTAACTTGGCATGAGAAGTCATCATAAGAAACTCAATAGTGAAGCCCCACACCCAGGTTAGGTACTACTTCCTATTAGTGCATTAGAATTCATGACTCCAAAGACTAGGGGCTCAGTGGTGCTGGGCTTCCCCAGACTCAATGGGAATCAGTACTTCTTAAATACTTCTGTGATTCCAGAATCTTCCTCTGTGCTGATTTCCTATTGTTATTTAAAAGGAAAGTGGACAAGGAATGACTAATGTAATAAAGTATGAATTGCAGCAGACAGTTCAATGGAATTTTAATTAGGAAAAATAGGGTCAGTTAAGATTTCTCTATCCTCTCTTTTCTAAACTGTCTCTAAATGTATTTCTTATTTCTAAAGATTTTCAGTTCCAAGATTTCTTTCTTTCCTTCCTTCCTTCCTTCCTTCCTTCCTTCCTTCCTTCCTTCCTTCCTTCCTTCCTTCCTTCCTTCCTTCCTTCCTTCTTTCCTTCCTTCCTTCCTTCTTTCCTTCCTTCCTTCCCCTTCTCTCCCTCCCTCCCTTCTTCTTTTTTTCTTCTTCTTCTTCTTCTTCTTCTTCTTCTTCTTCTTCTTCTTCTTCTTCTTCTTCTTCTTCTTCTTCTCTCTCTTTCAAAATCCTATGCAGAAGTGAAATTCTGAATTTGGCTAATACAGGATTCCATTTTTCTTACAAGAGAATGTATGTCCACAATCCTTTTTTCTCATCCAACTCCAACAAGTATCCATCCATAGAAGAACTGGAAAACTTGCCTCTTAAATTCTTAGTGCTCACATGGGGCTTAGGCCAAGGCCATGTCTTACCAGCCTGTGACAGGAGAAGATTAACATTCTGGGTTTATCAGAAGTCTCGACAAAGGAGCTTAACTTTATCCTTAAGGCAATGTAAGGTGGCTGAGGTATAAATTAGTGTACAGTAGCATGACTTCAGTAAATACTGGGTAATGTAATTTCAAGTCACTATGATAAAGATGTTTCAGAAAATAAAGTTGAAAAACCCCAATCACAAGATTGAAATGTCAATTATTTTTCTAACACTAAAGAAACAAAAAAATATAGTCTACATATAAGTTTTCAAAGAACAGCTTCAGGTTTTGTAGTACAAAGAAAGTGGATTTTTTTGAAGGGGGTTAGGTATCAAGGGGGCAGTGCAATGGAAAACACATTTGATAGGAGAAGTCTGCAGCTGCGTCTTCTGCTAATGGCATGAATGTTTGGAGATAGAAAAGATCCAGGAGGAAATATGAGTGGTGGTGATGGGTCCCAAAATTTAACCTTGAGACCATAACACTATTTCTTCAGACTGATCTCTATCATGGCTCATCTTTTTACTACCTACATGACCTTGGGCAAGTGTCTTAACCACTCTGGGCTTCAATTCTCCTTATCTATCAGTGAAGGGGGGGGGTGAATGGGATAGCTTCTGAGATCCCTTCAAACTCTTTGAACTTTAAGACCAGCACTTTTTTAATCTTATCCTAATATCTCTCTGTTGATAACAACTTAAAAATGTATATTGCAGTTCAATGTCAGATCTGAAAAGCAGCTGGTGTGAGTGTTCTGATTTTTAGTTTTCCCATGAGGACATTGAGGTCCAAAGAAATGAGAAGATGTGGCCTCCTTCCCATTCCGTCCTTCTGGCAGAAAAAGAAGAAAGAAAAGGGGAAACACATTCTGAAGGGAATCTTCTTATCCTTGGGACTCACCTATAAAAGAGAAGGTAGTTTTCATGACTTCCAAAGACCTCATGAGTTTTTAACATAATATCTGTAAAACTTAAAAAAAAAAAAAGACTCGGATAGCTGAATTTGAAAGTGGTCTTATACTTAAAAATATTCTTCTGAACAGATGGCCAAAGGTTTAAGTAGACCACCCAGGGGGCCATGACACCCTTTAAGAGTCCCAAATTTTTGCTGTTTCTAGGAAACCTGCTTTCTTTGTACTTCAGCCAAATGGACCCAAAGACCAGAAAACGTACTTTGTGTTAATAAACCAACCACCTTCAGTGTTAATATTCCACCTTAGCCATCTCCAGGGTCTTAGTGAAATTTTTATGAAGTTACTGATTTAGAACTGGAAAGGACCTTCAAGGTCATCCAAACCAAGCCCTTGATTCTGTAGATGAGGAAACAGAACAGGCTAAATGACCTAAAGAATCATAAGTGTGAACTGGAAGAGCCCTTTAAGGTCATCTAGTCCAAGACCCTTGATTTTACAGATGAGGAAACTGAGTCCAGTAAAGGAAGCTGATTTGACTAGAATCACAAGATATTCACTGCCTGACAGATTTTTAGTATTGAATTTTGGCAGTGTCTGGTGTGGGATTTGAACCCAAGACTTCCTGACACATCCACTCTTCTCTTTGTTATGCCATGTTGCGCTTTCTAAAGTAAAGGAGTGCTTGGGGGTAGAAAAACAATTTCCATCAAGTTCACAGATCTTGTCATTGCAAGGGTACTTTGGGCTGCTTTGATCCAGTCCTCTCATTTTCACAGAAGGGGAAATGGAGGCCCTGAGGAAGGAAGTGTCACCCTGAGGCCACAGAGCTGGGATCTGAAGAGAGGCCTTGGCCTCTGCATCCAGTCTTTTCCGCTTCCCCAGATGTTCAGCCAGGCAAGCGCATGTGACAGTCCTCCACCATTCAGTACATTCACAGCATAATTTGGGGGTGGCATTAATCTTCTATTCTCGACTAGAAAAGACTTTCAAGAATACTGATGGATCAGGAAGTTCAAAAAGTTCACCAAGGATCATGGCTGTGATGCTCACAATCAACCTTTTCTTCACCCTTTTCAAAGCCCATCAAAGACACCTGCACCCTATTTCCCCCATGGAGGAAATGATACCTGCAATGTGCTGTCTGCCACATTAACATGAGAATTCCTAATGAGATCCCTCCTTTCTGGAGAAGCTTGGCAGCCCCACTGCTGCTGGAAGGGGCCATTCCTAATGGGCTTTTAACTCAGCACTCCCAGGCCTGAAGAAGAAGCCATTTGGCAGCAGATTTTTTTTCTTTCAAATCAGCTTTGAATTTTTTTTGGCAGTTAATGACTTTAATACATCCTGCCATTGTTCTTTTTAAAAAGAGAGAAGGACAGGATAAATGAGGTATTTCCTCTCTTTCATTGAAATGAAAAAAGTTGAAGACAAGAACTTTTAATTTCAATAGTTATCATTTAGGCAGACTACTCTCTTTGGTTTGGAAATTAGCTATCTGAGCAGTGCTCTTTATAGAAAAAGGAGAGGGGGATTTTGATGGACTGTAAGTTCAAAGTGGGTCATCAGGATGAGCCAGCAGCCCAAAACCCAAGCTGTCTCAAGGCCCCTATTGCTATCTAGGCACCATTATGCATAATGACGCTAATTCCACCAATAATAGCTTCCTCATATATGCAGAATTTAGATATCCACATATATTGTGCTGTCTATGGATATGTCTAAATAGTCCACCCCCCCAGAGGCCCTGACAGGTGAGCTCTTGGGACAGTTCTCGAGACTTCAGTTCATTATGAGCATAATTTCGAGTGGCAGGTAGCTTCTTTTGCTCAGCTCTTAAATCACGTGTGTGTGTGTGTGTGTGTGTGTGTGTGTGTGTGTGCATGCACGCGCATAAACAACTTATCATCTTAGAGAATTGTTGCTGGAGAACTGAGGAGTGAAATGACAGACTTGCCCAGGGTCACCTGGTCAGTGTTTGTCCAAGGAAAAACGGAAACTCAGGGCTTCCCATTCTGAAGCCTGTTCTTCATCTACTCTGCTCCCTTGCCTCTAGGAAAATAAGCAAACAGATAGATGGATGAATAAATCTGAACTAGAGAGATAGATGCTAAAATGATTGTCTTCATTTGACAGTCCAGACAAGTCTGGAAGGCCATTCCTTGCAGAACTCCTGCTTCTCTGCATCGGGAGGAGATTCTTCCTTCTAAGTTCCCAATCCCAATTAAATCACAGTTCCAGCTAAATGCAATCTTGTTGACATCTGTTAATACTGTGGAAGCCTAAGGGCCGGATTTTGCTGAATTTTGTTATAAAAGTCTTTTGTCTTTGATGACTTCAGAAACAGAAGGTATCTCAGGGCTCATTTAGTCCCTCCCTCCCATTTTATAGATGAAGAAATGGAGGCCTTCAGAGGTTAAGTGACTCGCCCAAGATTTAAGTACAAAGCCTCCTGTCTTCAAATCCATAATGGTCACCAGTAGCTTGTAAATTTTTTTACAAAGACAATCATGTCATAATTATAATTTTAAATCTATTTTTTAAAAATTTAAACTTTTCTCCAATAAAAAACAAACTTTTTTTTGTTTTTTGCTTCTTTGCAAGGCAACAGGGTAAGTGATTTGCCCAAGGTCACACAGCTAAGTCATTATTAAGTGTCTGGAGCCAAATTTGAACTCATGTGCCCCTGACTGCAGGGCCTTTGCTCTGGCCACTGCACCACCTAACTACCCCAAAACATAAATTTGAGAGCTAAAGAGACTGTTTAATTTTCATTTTCATACCCTGATGCCCCTTCCCAGGCTTGGTATACAACAGGTAATTAACAGGGACCATGGTATCATACACTTAGACTTGGAAGAAGGGCCCTCAGATGCCAGTGCCTCCAAAGTCTTATTTGACAGGTGAGATAACTGAGATGGAGAGACTTTAGGGGACTTCCCTGGGCTCACACAGCTGGTGACTGTGATACTCGTTGATTGATTGATCTGGATTATCACCGGCACAATAGCATATTACTTGAGGAACCATAATTCACTGAGAGTTTCCTTATTTGTCTGTGCACATTCTGTCAGTCCAGGAAGTGACTCCTGAAGGACAGAGTCACTTTCATGTTTGTCCTTGCATTCCCAAGACACAGAAAGGGACCTGGGGAAAAGCAGATGCTGAATCAAATTTGTTGAATGAACAAGACCAAAGAACTGGCTAAAGTTCAAGAACATGGTTTGATTACAGCTCTGGTACTAACTTCTGGGGGGACTGTGAGCTCATGACATCTTGGTATTTGTTTCTTTCTGTGTTAAAATGATGGTGAAGAGGTGGTATGGATCAGATGATCTCTGAGGTCTCTTCCTGTCCCATGTCTATGATACTACAAAATGTAACTCTTCCATTCCCATTTTTACCAGAGTAAAATTTTGGAGCAAACTAACAATCTCCTATTGGATTGAAATGAGTGCAATACAAGGTGAAGCACAAGGGAGGAGATAGAGGTTTCACTGAATGGAGAGGCACCATCTTGCTTCCGGAGGGCCATCTTATTTGCAGTATCATGCCCCACACATTAGAGTTGATGACAAGATCTCCCAATTTCTCTTCTTGCATTGAACTGAATCTGAGCTCCCATTTATAGGAAACTTAAAGTTTTAAAAGACTCATTCTTTATAAGCATCCTTTCCTCTGGATGATGCATATGATAGTCCCCCATCAGAGCAATGTGCTTTAGTGATGTGAAGTGACATGACCAAGGTGATGTAATCCCCTGCCCAGATAGTAGGGGTATGAATTCTGGGCTTTGACGCCAGCATTATTCTACATGTAACTATCTTTCTAAAGTTTATCTGTGGGCATTTCTGTACTGGTGATTCCCACCCCCTTCCCAAAAGAAAAAAGGTGGGAATTATGGGAAAATTCATGGTGCCTAATGCTTCTGAGGAGCACAGTTAGTGCGGGAGGGGGAGATGTGTGCCTGTCTCATGTTATTTTCACCTGTAATGCTCTGTGCCTCATCTCCAGTATTTTCCCCAACTATTCCATAGACCTGGAATGCCCTCCTTCTTCCTTCTATCCCACAGAGTTCCTCTATTCCTTCTAGATGCATCTCCAGTATCCCCATTGGTAGTAAGCTTTCCTGATCTTCCCAACTGTGAATGTCCCCCCAGTATACTACCTGATTCTAACCAATATGTACTTATTTTAGTTATTCTCTTTCTACAAAGTGTCCACAAAGTCCCTAGTAGTTTTAAAAGAGCTTAGCACTAAGCTTTTAAAGTTTAAGCACACAAATTTGGAATTCTCTGCAGGTTTTTCTTTATATATTTATAAATCCCCTTGTTGTCTTACCTATTAGAATAAGCTCCTTTCCAGGAGAGATACCACTTGACATATCTAGGTGATTATTACTATCTGATGGTTGATTGAATGGTTAAATGATCCATTGAACTATTAAAGTAAGGCACTTTTGGCATTGCCATATCAAATTCCCAGATGCCAACTTTGAGAAGGAAACTTCGGCCGTCATTTCTCAAGCATGTCTGGAGGAGACAACCAATGAGGAGAGGAGGCCATACATGCAGAAGAATCAGATTCCTTTTATAGGAAACCAACCTTCCCATTCTGACACTTTTCCTTGGTCAAGCCCCTTGGTCTTCCTTCCTTTTCTTCTGGTTATTTTGCAATTTCATTCAATCAAGCAAACCTTTATGAAGCTCATATTCCAGGCATTGGATTTGGCAATGGAGATACAAAGGCAAAAGAGACCAGACCTGCCTTCAAAGAGTTCGTGTCCAACTGAGGGAAACAAGAAGGACATTCATTGCTTCTCTATTTTCTAACAGCAGTTGCTTTCCAAGCACATATCACACTGTCTGCATCCTCAAATCTGCCCATAACAAAGGAAATTTCCACAAATAAAAGCTTCAACACTTTTATCTTCTCTTATTCAAGCCTTTTGACAACCCAGGGAGGCAGGTGCTATTAGGATCCTCACACTAGAGATAATGAAACTGAGACTCAAGCAAGTTGAGTGACTTCCCCAGGGTCATGCACTAAGAAGGATTTGAACTCAGACCTTTCAGACTCCATGTCAAGCAGTCACTGTTTCTGCACCATCTCCTCTCAATATTATCTTATTGGATCCTTACATGATAATTCAGCGAAAAAGACTGTAGCTAATAATGGACCTATTTCATAGATGACATAACCGAGGTTGAAAGAGATAAAATGACTTGCCCCGGGATAGAAAGTGTTTGAAACCCAGATCACTGAGATGATAAATCTCGTTTCCTATCCACTGCACCATGCTGAGGTTGATATTAAATCTCTTCAGGTAATTATTGCAACTTTTCTATTTACTCGACCTCTCATAATATAAGGCGAGATGTTTTCTTATTCAGCACTATGGAGGAAGCTTATAAAAAATTTATTTGAGAAAAATTGAAACTAACCTGACATCTAATGATATTAATAATGTACTGTCCTACAGAGACATGCACATTGTTTGCTGAAATGTGATGTTCAGAGAAATATTAATCAATAAGAATAAAGGATGTTAAAAATTCATAATGTGGATTAATAGTAAATTCAATTATTCTTAATTATAGATTGTATCCCTTAGCAACAAAAAACATCTAAAATAAATTTCAATTATTCTGGAAATGTTTTGCATTTCTTGTCTCATTTACCTTCACAACAACCCTGTGAGATGGATCCTGTAAGTATTATTATCCCCATTTTGCAGATGACAAAGCTGAGTCTCAGAGAAATCATAGGACTTGATCAAGCAGATAGTTTGTAGGTGATGGAGTTAGGACCTGGAATTTAGTCCTTCTAATTCCATGAGCCCAATTGCTCTTTCCTTCACAACATGCTGCTGCTGCTATCAAGAAGACATACATTCTAATTGCAAAGTTTCAACCCAAGAGACTTAAAGATTCAAGTTTGTGCCTTTTTAAAACAGATCAATTCACTCTTGAAAATTACCCAATTTCTAATATGTCAGTTTTATTGTCTACTTTCCACATGTTTCCTTAATGTTGTGCCTTTACCACCTATCAGGGAATTATAAAATCATAAAAATAAACACAAGCAAGGCAGAGTCAAGATGGTAAAGTACAGGCAGCATCCCAACCAAATACTTTCAATAGATTCATCAAAACAACTTTAAAATAATGCTCCAAACAGAATTCTAGAGTAGCAGAATCAATGAAAAGTCAAAGAGAGACATTTTCCCAACCCAAGACGGTTTAGAAAGTCAGCAGGTGAGGTCAGGGAAAGAGCTAACCCTGATTGCAGTTCATACAGTGGCAGCATTAGGGATGAGTCTTGGTGGTGGCTTTGAAATTCGTAGCAACAGGGCAGCTGGAGTCAGGATGGACCTGAGTTCAAATCCCACCTTAGGTACTCAATAATTACCTAGCTCTATGACCTTGGGCAAGTCACTTAACCCCATTGTCTTAAATAAATAAACAACAATTAAATTAGAAATAGGTAGCAACAGCAGTAGCTTCAGAGCTTTCAGCCAATTAGGAAATCAGACAATTGACCTGAAAGAGATTACAGGGGACATTTTATTGTCATGGGATGTAAGGCCACGTTGTATTGTCCATATGCAGTTTTGGGATTAAAAGGCCTAGAGCTTGAAGGAGAATGGGGACCCTGAACCCAGTTCCAGGGCCAACAAGAGCTCTAGTACTTGCAGCTGCAGGAGAGCCGGGTGCTTTCCTGGGTGAAGACCAGAGCACGGTGAGGGCAGTGACCAAACTTCTCCATGGATCACACCACCTTGGCAGCACTTAAAACACACAAACTCAAAAAACAGATATCTTATTGTCTGATCTTGTTTTTTTCTTAGACTTTTTGTCTCTTCCTTAAGGATATGAGTTCTCTCTCATCACACTCAATTTGTACCAATGTACAACATGGAAACAAAGTAAAGACTGACAGTGTGCTTTCTGTGGGGGTGGGGGAGGGAAGTAAGATGGGGGGGGATTGTAAAATTCAAATAATATCTTTAATAAAAATAAATAAAAAAATGTACAAACTCCCAGAATTAGCTTTGAAAACAGCTGTATGAAAAACCTGAAGCCAGGGCCTGATTCCACCACTTATACCACCATTTACTCTGGGAACAGAGCCTAACTTTAACAAAGAGAGAAAAAGAAAAAATAGACCAAGAAAATGAGAAAACAACAGCAATAACAACAACAAAAGATCCTGGCCCTAAAAAGCCATTATGATTTCAGGGAAGATTAAGACACAAATTCAGAAGACATTAATATCAAAAAAGGTACAAAGTAAAGCCTCAAAGAAAAAAATGAGTTGCACACAAACCCAACAAGACTTATTGGAAGACTTCAAAAGAGATTTTAAAAATCAATTAAGAGGGAAAGGAAAAATTAGGGAAGAAATGAGAGTGATACAAGAAAACTATGAAAAGAGAATCTATATTGGCAAAACAGGCAAAAAATTCTGAAGAAATAATACCTTAAACAACAGAATTGACCAAATAGTATAAGTAGAAAAAAAACACCAAATAAAAGAATTCTTAAAAGAAAACACCAGAATTGGCCAAATTGAAAAATATGTTCAAAATCTAACTGAAGAAAATAATTCCATAAAAATTTGAATTTTACAAGTGGCTTCATAAGACATGAAAAAACAATAAAACAAGATCATAAGAATTAAAAAAGAAGAAAATGTGAAATATCTCAACAGAGAAATAATTGGAAATAGATCAAGAAAAAAATTATTTGTCTATCTGAAATCATGGTTAAAAAAAAAGAACCTAGCAATGGCTTTGATATCCTAGAACTAGAGTGTAAAACAGAGATGCAATGAATCCAACAATCACCACCTGAAAGAAATTCCCAAATGAAAACTGCCAGAAATATTATAGTCAAGTTCCAGAGCTCCCAAGTCAAGGATAAAATATTGCAAGCAACCAGGAAAAAATAATTTCAGTATCATAGAGTCACAGTCAGGATCATGTAAGATTTAGGAGCTTCTACATTAAGGGACCCAAGGGCTTAGAATATTATATTCTGGAAAACAAAGAACCTTCCAAGAAAAACTGAAAATAATCTTTCTGGGAAAAAAAGTTTTATTTAATGAAAGAGGACTTTTAAACATTCTTGATGAAAGGACCAGAGATGAGTAGAAAATTTGATATTGAAATGTAAGACCCAAGAGAAGCATGACAATGTAGATTTAGAAGGAATTTAATATGGTAAAACTGTTTACATGTCTGTAGGGGAGAATGATACTTGTAACTCCTTAGAACTTTATCATTATTATGACAGTTAAAAGGAGTATACATAAGACAGAGGGTGTAGGTGTGAGTTGACTATGATGGGATAATCTAAAAATACTCATGATGTAAGAAAGAAGGATGAAATGGGAGAAGGGAGAAGGCAAGGGAAGAATATGGAAAATTATCACATATAAAAGAGGTGTACAAGGATGAGTTCTTATAGTGGAGGGGAAAATGGGGAGATAGTGGGCAATACTTAAACTTCACTCTCATCAGAATTGGCTCAAAGAGTGAATGATATGCACATTCAATTAGATATAGAAACTTTCTTAAGCAAGGGTAGAGAAGGGCCTAAGAGAAAGAGGTGATAGAAGGGAGAGTGGATGAAAAAAAAGGCAGTGGTTAGAAGCAAAACAGATGACAGAGAGAGAGAGAGAGAGAGAGAGAGAGAGAGAGAGAGAGAGAGAGAGAGAGAGAGAGAGAGGCAGATAGACAAAAATAAAATAGAAGGTAATATAAGTTAGTAATCATAACTGTAAATATGAATGATATGAATGGGAGGAACTCACCCATAAAATAGAAGCAGATAACAGAATGGTTAAGTAAACAGAATCCAATAACATGTTTATAAGAAACATTATTGAAAAGAGAGACACACGTAGGGTTAAAATAAGGGATTGAAGAAGAATCTGTTATGCTTTAGATGAAGTAAAGAAAAATAAAAGGTCAGAGATAGCAATTATGATACCAAACAAAGCAAAAGCAGTAATCCATCTAATTAAAAGATGTAATCAGGGAAACATTTTGCTAAAAGGTACCAGAGTCAAAGATGTGTAATATCAATAATAACCATATATGCACCAAATGGCATAATATTCAACTTCTTAAATGAAAAGTTAAATTTGTTAGAGGAGGAAATAGATAGTAACACTGTATTAGTGGGAGTCCTCAACTTTCTCCTCTCAGAGTTAGATGAATCTAATCATAAAATAAATAATAAAGAAGTTAAGGGAATGAATAGAATTTTAGAAAAGTGAGATATAATAAACCTCTACAAAAAAGAACGAAAATAGAAAAGAGTATACCTTTTCCTCAGCTGTACGTGTACCATATCTTAGGACAAAAAAAACTTCATAAACGAATGCATCAAATCATGAATATTAAAAGTATTCTTTTCATACACAAGGTAGTAAAAAGCCATGGGAATGTATATTAAAATTATTGCAAATCAAATCATTTAATTCTAAAGAATGAGTGGGATAAAGAACAAATGATAGAAACAATCAATAAAGAGAATGACAGTAATGAGATAACATACCAAAATTTGTGGGATGTAGCCAAAGCAGTATATATATAAAAATTTATATCTTAAAACACTTATATCAATTAAATAAAGGGTAGACCAAATAATTGAGATGCAATTTTAAAAAAAACCCAGAAAAAATAAATTCTAAATCTCTAATACACATCAAAATAAAAATCTTGAACATCAAAGGAGAGATGAATAAAATTGAATGCAAAAATATCATTGAACTAATAAATAAAGTTAGGAACTGATTTTTATGAAAAAAAAACTAATAAAGAGGCAAAGCATTATTTGATTTGTTTTAAAGAAATAAAAAAGCAAATCAAATTGCCAGTATCAAAAATGAAAATGGTGAATGTACTAGCAATGAAGATGAAAATAAAATGAGTATTGGGATCTATTTTTGAACAATTATATGCCAATAAATTTATCAATCTAAGTGAAATGGATGAATAATTGCAAATATGAATTGTCCAGACTAACAGAAAAGGAAATAGAATAGTATAATAATATTCTATAGAATGCTCTAATGTAATGAATATCTCTATCTTAGAAAAGGAAATTGAAAAAACCGTTAATGATTCCTCCACAAAAAAGTTCTAGTATAAGATGGATTATTCTACAATACATTTAAAGAACAATTAATTTCTATAAAATCTAGTAGGAAGCATAGACAAAGAAGGAAGTCTATCTATCAGTATCTTTTTATGACATATATATGCCAACACCTTAATAGTTTTTCAAAAAGAAAACCAAAGTAGCTATACTTAGAAGGAAAGTAAGAAACTGGGGCAAAATTTTTACCACAAGTTTCTCCGACTAAGACCACATTTCTCAAATATTTAGTGACCTGAGTCAAATTTATAAGAACGAGTCATTTCTCAATTGAAAAATTGACCAAAGAATATGAGCAATTTTCAGAAGAATCAAAGTTATCTGGAGTCATATAAAAGTGCTCTAAATCACCATTGATTAGAGGAAGACAAATGAAAACAACTCCAAGTACCACCTATACCTATCAGATTGAATGACTTGATTAAAAATGGAAAATGACAAATTTGGGGTGATGTAAAAAAGCTTTCACCCTAATGTACTATTGGTACAGTTGTGAACTGGTCCAACCATTCTGGAGAATAATAATTTTGTATTCTATCTGAAAGTTATAAAACTGTGCATATGTTTTGATGTGGTAATATAAGTTTGTTTCCCAAAGAAATTTTA
This sequence comes from Macrotis lagotis, assembly GCF_037893015.1. NCBI lineage: Eukaryota > Metazoa > Chordata > Mammalia > Peramelemorphia > Peramelidae > Macrotis > Macrotis lagotis. The sequence goes on from NC_133659.1 coordinate 1,542,509, forward strand.
AAAATCCATAAAAGGGCATATATGTGCAAAAATGTTTATAACAGCTCTTTATGTGGTATTAAGGAATGAGAAATTGAGGCAATGCCTATCAATTGGGGAATGATTGAACAGTCTGTGGTATATGATTGTGATGGAATACTATTGTATTATAAGAAATGACAAGCAGGATGATTTCAGAAAAACCTGAAAGTCCTTTTTGATTCCATGCAAAGTAAAGTGACCAGAACCAGGATAACACTGTACAAAGTAACAGCAAAATGATTAACAACTATGAATTATTTTGCTTTTCTGATCACTACAATGATTCAAGAGAATTTTGGAAGAGTTGATGAAAAATACTATCTACTGATGGAATCTGAGTGCAGAATGAATCACTTTTTTTTCAAAATAGTTAATATGGAAATATGTTTTGCATGATTTCATATGTGTAATGATATATTTTCTCTGTCTTCTCAATGGTTGGGGCAGAGGCAGGAGAGAGAGACATTCAGACAGAGAGAGACAGAGACAGAGAGACTGAGACAGAGATTGAGACAGAGACAGAGACACAGAAACAGAGACAGAGAAAGTTAGATTAGAGACAGACAGAGAGATGGAGACAGAGAGAGAGAGACAGAGACTGACAGAGACAGAGAGGCAGAGAGAGACAAAGAGACAGAGAGGCAGAGGCAGAGCCAGAGGCAAAGCCAGAGCCAGATACAGAGAGATAGATGATAGATATAAAGATAGATGATAGATAGATAGATAGATAGATAGATAGATAGATAGATAGATAGATAGATAGATAGAGACAGAGACAGGGGGGAAATTCAGAACTCAAAATTTAGAAGGTCAAAGTAAATAAATAATACATATGAGAAAAAATAAACAAGTGCTGATATTTGCAATAGATTCTATAACTAGGTCCTTTGGGAGGAGAGGGATATTTAAATTAAAGACTAAAAGTCTTGATGGAGGTGACAAAGAAGATGAGGAGGAATAAAAGGATCATAGTATGTCAAATTGAGGGCAAGCCTTTGACTCTAGAAGACCCCACCTTTAACATATATTGCCACATAAATGACTACCTTACTCTCTCAATGCCTTCAGATATCTTACTGATGTTTACAAAGGCGTTGTTACTCTGTCTTGGTGAAGGGAATTTCCACACTAGGAGTCAATGAAACAACAGATTGGGACCAAAAATAACTCTAACTTGAGCTGAAAACAAATCCTCAAATACTAATTTTGGTTAATAATAATTCCCTCACCTTGGATAATTTTATTTTAAAATTAGCAGGTGATTTAAATCATCTCTATGTTTACAAAGAGTCTGAGATGAACTGCCAGAACACTCTAGCACTGGAAAATTGGAATACATGGCTTGGGGATAAGGAAGGATACTGAAAGGCTCTCTCTCTTTGGGAGTAGCCTCCACCATTCAGCAACAGTGATGTGTTGGTGGTCCCTTAGGAACACATAAACACTTGGCAGGGTTCAACCATTTGGCAAAGCTGCCTAGGAGCCCCCATGTTGTGCTCTCATTTCAAGCTGTCTCCCTCCCCTTAGCTGATCTTGATCATAAGTGCCCTACTGAAAATCCCTTAGTGTGGCTCTAAAAGCTTCGACAGGAGGATTAGGGGGAGGGTTGTGTGCAGTGGAATGGCCAACAAGAGAGTCAGGGACAAGAGAAGGTCAAATATGGAGAGCAGCTATGCACACAACTCAAAAGTTGGGAAAATTTGATGCAACTTCAAAAAGTTATAATGATTCACTGTTGCCATTTCGGCTTCTCTGCAGGTCAAAGGGGGGAACGTTGGGGATTTGACAATGTCTTAGGAAAGGAGTGATAAAAAATGACAGTTTTCTCTATGGAAACTCTCTCTACTTATTTTTTAAACTGTATTTTAAAAATACAGAAAAGTTCCACCAGCAATTTTGTAAAATAAAAAACAAAAATCACAAAACTGCTATGGGGATATCACTTAACAGGCTGCCTGAACAGCAGTAATGACAATAATGCCCCAAATACTCATATCTCATCAATAGCCTCATTCTTTTCAATGATTCAATCAATAGAGCAACAGACATTTTTGGGGAACCCTAGTGATATTTCAGTTACTCTGAAGGAGTGAGAAGAGAAATGGCAAAATGAGGGAGTTCTTATCTTTAGGAAACATATTCAAATGGGGTACCCAACAAATAACAGGGATTTTTGTGAGGGAAAGGAGCTTTTGTTTAGGCAAGTTTCAGGGATTGTGGATGGAGCCATTCAGAAGTACATAATATTCATGGAGTTCTTAGTATGGGGCTTGACATATTGTAGCCCCAATGGCTATAAGGCTAGAGGCTCCCATAGCCTCTTTATAGAAGATACGCAATCCCAGTCCTCTCTTCATTTACCGCCAACTGGTAATGGTTACACCCAATACCAAAATTCCTATTGTAGTGGAGATGGCTTCACTCCCTCCTCAATCCCTCAGTGGCTCCTGACCCTCTGATTGGAGGGATCCTGCCATTATGTCCCTTTAGAGAGGGTGCAAAGTTCCAGCCGTCTCTTCATTTTCTACCAGCTACTCTGCTTGGTTTTGACTTCGTCTTTATTATCATGCCCCTCTCCTAGTCCCATTTTTCAGTTTCTTTTTGTGTCTTGTCTTTCCTCATGACATTGTAAGCTCCTTGAGGGCAGGGATTAGCTTTCTTCTTTTAAATTTTATTTTACCATTGTTTAACAAGAAACTGGCATTCATCAGACTCTTAATAAATGTTCATTAAATCATAATATATGTCTGTTCCTGTCCCCTTCCTTAGATTGTCATGTGCTTCCCAGTAGCAATGATAATATTGATTGTTCCTTGAGCTAAAGGTGTTTGGGAGTGATAGTTTACCTGGGTAGATTACTGGCTGCTCATGCTGGCTAAGTCCTGTTGTCTTGGAGAGTCATTGGATGGGTGGAAGCTTTATATAGAATACAGTTCACCAACCATACCATATGACTCTTATCCAAGTCTGTCTGTGTTTGTTTGCCTCAAGCGATCCACCTTTTAACCCTCCGACTCCAAAGCTCTAACCAAATACTACCCTCCCTTTCCTCTGTGCCTTCTAGAATGCTTTTCCATGAGCAGCAGATTTGCCTTCAATCTAAATCATTTCCTGTCCCACCCTTCCATTTTCTAGCTATTTAGAAACATGACTTCCTTTGAGATGTACAAAGCCTCTCTGGCTTTCCGATACTAGCTACACCTTCACTCATTCTCCTCTGCTCAATGACCTAGGTCAGGGAGTTGGAATACTCCTTGCTCTCTACTGCCACTTCCAATTTCTTTCCCTCTCTCCATCACTAAGTAACCTCTCTTCCTTTGAGGTTCATGTTTTCCATATCTGCCAATCAAAATACTGGTGGTTGTTGTCAGCATACTTCCAGGTCATTCTACTTCCTTCTTCAGGTTTTCAGTACATGGCTCACAATTTTTCTCTCCTCTCTAGAGCCTGCCCTCCTTGTAGGAAATGTCAAGATTCATAATGACTCCCCCTCCAACAACCTAGGCCCCCCTTCTCTCCTCTGTCATTCCCCCCTCTAGTCAGGACCTCATTACTTCACACTTAGGCTATTGTAATAGCTGCTTTTAGGACTGTGTGTCCAATCTCTCCCCACTCCACTTCATCCTGCAGTCACAATAGGGAGTTTGTTAAAGCCCAGGTCTCCCCATGTAACCCTTCTGCTTAATGAACTCCAGTGGCTAGCTATTGCCTCCAGGATCACATGCTCTTCAACCCAATGACACTCACCTGGCTATTCCACAAATCAGATACCTCTTCTCCTTCTCTGAGCACTTTCTCTGGCTAGCTCCCTCTGCTCCCAATGCCTGAAATGTCCTCCCTTCTCATCTCTGTGGACTGGCTTCTGGTGAGTTCCAACTAAAATTTCATCATCAACATCCCCCACTCCCCAGTTCCTCTTTTTCCTCAATGCAATTAGTTTGTCCATATTGGTTTAATTGATGTCTCCCCTATTAGACTGAGCTTTTTGGGAGCCGGGGCTGACTTTTCCTTTTCTTTCTATCCTCAGTGCTTAGAACATTGCCTGTTAGTGGGAGGTACTTCCTAAGTGCTTGTTTCCTTTTTTCCTGGAACTACCAATCTGCAAACCAGTGTGTGTCTCCAGTATCTCTATGGCCATGAATAGAACTAAATTAATGTCAATCTAATGAGGTAATGCTCTAACAATTCAGGAACAGGCACTCCTCCGCCAATATGGATCACAGTTGTCAGACCATTTGTGTGAGGTATTGGTGACAAAACCATGTCTTATGATCAATGGGCCTGGGATGAGCTTTTCTGAATCTCCCTGGCCTGGTCCTTTAGTAAGAGATGCAAACCCCATCCTAGGCCTGATCACAATGCTCTCCCAGGTGGGTAAGTCTTCGTTTAATCAGGCTTATCTTTATGCCACAAGAGGGACATCTAAACAGTAATCCCCTAAAATGTACTCTGAGCAGAGTTTATATATATACATATATATATATCATATTTATTACATATTATGATATAGTTATTATGATTGATTATTTTGTTTATTTACTTATTTATTTTGTTTGATTCTTTATTTATTAAGTACCCAAGGGACAGGGTGACAGTGGACAAAAATCCTGACCTGAGAGCTAGGCAGAATGGATTCAATTTCTGACTCTGAGTACTACTGGCTGTGTTACCCTGGGTACATGCCATCTTTTAGGCTGCTGGACAGATCTCTAAGATTATAAGATGAAAAGTGTCAAAATGCATAATTAGATGGAGTTGCCCAAGAGTCCCTGGATATACTTTGTCTCTTCTTGAACAACCTGGAGAAGCAGAGCCACATAGTGAGAATGCCTTGCTCTTGGAATCTGGAAGCTAAAGGTTTAAATCCCCTTCAAAACACTTATGGATTATGTGACCCTAAGTCTCAGTTTCCTAATCTGTAAGATGAGGCAATTGGACTCAGGCACCTCTTAGGTCCTTTATAGCATTTATATCTCAATGAGAGGCAGCAAGTCATTTGTGGATTGAGAGCTGCGCTTCAGTCAAGTAGGCCTGAGTTACTAATCCGACCTTTGACAAGTCCTAGCAATGTGACTAGACAAGCTGCCCAAGCGGGGAGGTCCCCCTAGAGTGCTCTCTATGCCACAAGGATAACAGTTCCTCGGTACTCTCAGTATCTCTAGGCGGCCAATAGAGGAGGGGAGAAATACAGCAGTTGTTAAGGTGCAATTATGAGGACTTCATAATGAACAATAGAGAAGTCTAATGTGTACAAGTCAACAACTTCTGCTCTAAAAAAGGACACTGCAAGAAATTGGGGGGGAGGGATGTGGAAAGATCTAAGATTTTAGAAAAGTGAGAGGAAGTGGAGAAGGAGAAAAGCAATGAAAAGGAGACATAAGAATAAATCAATGAGGCCAAATGAAGATGAAAGGTAATGTGAACGTCTGAGAAAGCTTTCCAAAGAAAAAGCAGTAGAGAGAAGCTCACTAATTAGGGAGAGAGAGAAGTCCAAATAATCATTCAAAACTAGATGTGCTGTGAAATTTTAGTTTAAGAAGGATACTAACTTCAAAACAAGTGTGCATCATGAATGGACAGCCAATTAAGCCTGGGTATGGTAAATTCCACAATAATCAAGGGCAGCAAAGGCTGATTGGAGGCTGCACATTCATACAAGGACCATCCAACTGGTTAAATAGAGGTTTATTGGCATTGACAGCTTCTGGCACGGGCACCCCTGGGGGGGCAGTCAGCCCATCAGCCCCCAAATAACTACTGATGAGTTGGAGGGAGTTTGGGTTGCTGAGACTGAAATATGGGGAAAGTGAGGAAAAATAATAGGGGAGAGAGAGAAGGCATCTACCTCCAAGTAAACAAGGAAGAAATAGAAGAGATGAGGTTTTATTTTATCCTCTTCTTTTGCTAGCACAAGGATCTCACAAGGAAAGGAGATGGTCTTGAGAAATTGTAAATTTATTCTGGATGTGAAGGGAGCTTGCCTAATCATGATAACCACAGAAATTCAAATAATTGCATTAAAGGTCTAAGAGGTCATCTAATCCTAGGTTCTCGGGATTATAGACTTAGAGCAGGAAAGATCCTATCAACTATTAAATCCTTCCTCCTTATTGTAATAGATGAGAAACTTGAGGTCCATTTCCTTGGGATCTGGCACTTGCTTCTTTTTCCGTTAGATGGTACAGAGGCCAACTAATATTTTTATTCATCTCTTATTCATTTCCCAGGGCATTTTCCAGTTCTGATGTTCCAGTTTTTCCTGCAAATATTCAATTCCCCAAATCCACTCCTTTCTCTTATTTATGACAGGTGACATTTTTTTTTTTTACTATTATTATGTTTTTATCAATGTCTTTCTTTGGATCATTCCTAGTTTTCCACAGTCTTCTTTCGCGGAGAGACATCCCAATTGATTAATACATTGAAAAAGTCCAAAAGCATGGACAGTGTGCAACCTTGTGAGCCACCCCTTCCATAAAGGGGTAAAGTATATCTTCTCATATCTCTTCTTGCAAACCATGCTTAATCTGTATAATTTTGCCATATTCATATTTGACTCTCCAGAGTAGAAATCATATTCTTTTCTTGATGCTCAACTTCATTCTGCATCAGTTCATGTAGATATTTCGTTGCTTCTCTGTGCTCATCACACATCGTATCTTACAGTGTCATAATATTCCATTATATTCAAACACCACCTTTTATTTAGCCATTCTTCATTCATGGGTGTTTGTTTCCAGTTCTTTTCTATCTCAAAAAGTGCTGCTGTAATATTTTGGTGTATATGGCAACTTTCTTATTATCTATGGCTTTCTAAAAGTCTAAGAATGGAATTTCTGGGTCAAAGGCTATGAACATTTCCATCACTATTTACATAATTTCAAAAACACTTGCTCCAAATCACCAGTCCATCAACCATGCATCAGTGATCAGTGTGCTTCTCTTCGCACAAACCCTCCAATATTAAGTATTGTCATTTTCATTCCCCTTTGCCGATTTGCAAGGTATTGGTAATACTATTGCTAATGTTTTTGATATTCTTTCATGTTAGTTATATCAGCAGCTTCATTCTTCATGTACTCATTGATAGTTTGCAATTCTTCTTTTGAGAAGGAGCAGGTGCTTTTTTATTTTGTAATTGGTTTATATTGGTTTCAACCTGTAGTTCTGGACTTGTACACATCCCAGGTAAATAAAAATTATTCATTTCATTAATGAGTTTGTTGAGAATTAGCTATCCTGCAAGAATGTCCTGGGACTCTTGCCTTTGAAAATAGGAGGTGGTTTTAACTCCCTAGTCCTGGGAAGTATCTCTGGAGGAGACATGAAATGGGGACATCTGGCAATACTGGAGATGGGATCAGAGTGAGAGGAAAAAGTCTGGGATGATGAAGAGCAGCAAAGGAGAGTACTTAGGAGACAGGGACTTAGGAGAAGTAGCAGTGGTCATTCTCAGGTGACCACAGGCAGAGAACTTACCCCAGTTTTACATTGGTCCTTTAGCTCTTGGTAGCGTTTACTGTTCAAAGTCTTCAAGTCAGTTCCAAAATGAAGGACTGACTATTTATTGCTGGAACCCTAAGCTGTAGAGGTCAATTAAGTAAGACTCCTGAATTCAAGGTGTTCCCAATATACAATGCAGATCAATAACAAAAAAAGAAAATTTTTCCCAAAAGGGACTCATGATCTCATCCTGGCTTGTTATGATTCTCCATGGAGTTTTTCAAAGGGCTCATCCTCAGACCTTCTTCTGTCTTCTAGGAAGGAAGCTATTGACTGCAAGCTTAGACTATATCTCGGTGACGCTGGAACCCAGGTTCTTGAATCCAACAGGCTTGTTGCCCCTCCCCCAGTTACCATCCACCGATACTCTGGAACTGAGACCAGGGATGGTGTGGTCACACTCTAAGATGGCTGAAGTTTTTTTGTGTAACTCCAGAGTGGGGCTGAAAATAAAGAAGACCTGTGGGAAGCCTTTGCTTTTGATGCTCTCAGCCTCCCCTTCTATCTTGTCCTTATAATCTGTGAAAGTGGTGGTTTGAGGAATGAAACTTGTTAGACAAAGCAATAGGAGGCAGGTTTCCTCTCCATGCATGGAAAGCTCTCATAATCAGAGCTACCCCAAATGCTGCAGACAGTCTCCCAAGAGAGGGGCTTTCTCTCACTGGAGTTCTTCAGGCAAATGAAAAGCTGGGATGGCACTCTCAGGGTCCTGTTGGAAACCCTGTGGAGAGAATTCTTGGGAGGAGAGACAAAGATGTCCAAAAGGGTCCACTCAATCTCTCTATCCACTTTCAAACAACCCCAAGAGCCTTTGCCTGTACTTAAAAGAAACAAACAGAAAACCCTGCAGCTTCACCCAATCTCTCTTAACCTACCATATTCTATCTCTCCTTTCTTTCAACCTGAACTCCCAGAAAACATTCTCTATTGAGCAATTCATTTTTCATTTCCTACTTTTCAACCTCTTGCTATCTGAGCCCTGTGACCCCCACCCCTCCCCTAATATTGAATTCAATCTGCTTTCTTGAAGTGCAATCAATATTTGTTTCTTGCTAAATTTAGACTTCCTTGCCTTTATTTCTTCTTGCTGGACCTCTCCACAAAATGTGACTCTGCTAACCACCCTGTCTCTTTGGGTATCTTTGTCTACCAGGCTTTTTTCCTTTCTTGATTTTCCTCCTTCCTTTCTGATCCCTCCTTGTCAGTCTTTGTTGGATTAGAATCCATATTCCAATCCTAGACACAATGACCCCCCTCAGAGTTCTGTCCTTGCCTCCCTTCACTTCACTCTCAATACTCTCTTTGCCAGGAGTCCTCTTGGTTCAAACAGGACCTGTTATTATCTCTATACAGATCAGTCCTGGATCTAAGAACTGAACTCTGTTCTGTTTCCTAAACACCCCCTCTACATTTCCAAACAGAGAACTTTTTTGTTTTTGTTTTTTGCAAGACAATAGAGTTAAGTAACTTGCCCAAGATCACATAGGTAGGTAATTATTAAGTGTCTGAGGTCAAATTTGAACTCAGGTCTTCCTGACTTCAGGGCCAGTGCTCTACCCACTGTGCCACCTAGCTGCTGCTCAGAGAACCTTTTTTGTTCATTTCTGTCACAGGCATCTCAGAGTTCAGGTAGCCAAAGCAGACCCATGTTCTTAATTTTGACTCTGTAATTGCCTCTCTAGAATCTTTATTAGATCGCAGATCAGCTGAAAGATGGATCATTTTATTTCTTTTGGATGATATTCCCTTAATTTCTTGCTCTTGTCTTATTGACAAAACCAAGATTTCTAGTGCTCTGTCAAATAAAAGGAGTGATAATTCACTTACTTGCTATGCCTGATCTTGTCCTCCATATGTATAATGCTCACAAATGATTTTAGACATATATAATTTGTCATTTTAAGGAAAGACATTATATAAATACTTCGTTCCTCCCCTCTCCCTCTTTGGTTTAAAAGATAAAACCCATTGAGAGACATGTAGATCAAGTAATGAACAGAGTTCTGGATTTGGAGTCCTGAAGACTTCAGTTCTAATTTGCCTCAGAACTTACTTAAAACTATGTAGCCCTGAGAATATCACCTTAACTTCTTTAAAATCAGTAATCTGGACTGGATGGCATGATCCAGTGATTGATCTGAATGACATCTCCCCTAACTGATTCCTGTCTTCCTCATCATTCTTAACATCTCTCATCTCCTCTCTTTCATACTTCTCACTGTGATTAAGGCACCCTCAATTTTTCTTTCTTGATGCTTCTTTTTTTTGTTTTGCAAGGCAATGGGGTTAAGTGGCTTGCCCAAGGCCATACAGCTAGGTCATTATTAAGTGTCTGAGACCGGATTTGAACCCAGGTACTCCTGACTCGAGGGCCGGTACTTTGTCCACTGCGCCACCTAGCTGCCCCTTTCTTGATGCTTCTTTTGAAGGACCACCTTTGCTTTTGATGTACCTAATCTTCTTTCTGTTCACATGGTCATTGCCTACCCATGTTTCAAGAGCCTTATGAATCCATTTTTGACCTTGACAATAATGTAATTTGTCAAACTACACTCAACATGTCATGCATATGGGTCTTGCCTTGGAAACATTGATGTATATTCACATTTCACATGGAATTAAAATATTCACATACTTTGACTATTCAATAATTACTAATATAGACAGTTTGGTGGCACAGTGAATAAAGTGCTAGACCTGGAGTCAGGAAGACAAGTTCAAAACCAGCTTCATACACTCATTCACTATGGAACCTGGCCAGGTCACTTAAGCTCATCTGGTAAAGGGACATAATAATGTATTTAACCTCCAAGTTGTTGTGAGTTTAAAATTAGATATTCTTCCTAAAGTGCATTGCCAACCTCAAAATTATATATGTATATATATGTATATATATGTATATATATGTATATATATTTATAATATACATATACTAGTTAGCATTATTATCATCTGTAGATTGGTATCTTTAATCATTTTATTTTTCTGTTGTGGATGGAGAGGACCATTTCTTTTGACTGTATCTTGCTCTTATGGACACCTCTGGACTTCTGCTTCCCAGTCTTCCTTCAAGATTCAGCTCAACCACTCCCTAATCCCCCATTCCAAGAGGCCTTTCCTAGTCTCTCTCCCCCTTCTAAGAGGATAATGATTTCCTCTCTTGGCTTCCCATCACCTCTGTCTATACCATTTATCCTGCAGCATAGATGGACCTTACTGTGGATTGGATTTTCTTTCTCATTAGGATATGATGCCCTTGAGGGCATGAAATAGATGTTTTCTTTTGGTTTTGGTTTGGTTTTGCCTTTGGTTTTCAATCCTCAGAGTTGAACATAGGGCTTGATGTGTAGTAGGTATTTAATAAATAAGAGCTGGCTTGACACAAACTAGAACCTTTGGGCACATTACCAGTACACAGGTGACATCCACAAGTGTTCCTGCTCTTCCCCAGGACATGGTCCTCAACATGGCTCTTGCACATTAAGCACATAATTGCTTAAAGCCATTAGAGAGGCAATGTGTCACAGGGAGGACCTAAGTTCAAATCTTAGCTCCATACCTAATTTCTGCTTGGCCTTGGGCAAGTCATAAAATGTTCTTAAACCTTAGTTTTCTCATTTGTAAAATAAGTAGGTTAGCCTAAGTCATAGTTCTAAGTCGAAATCTAGGATTTTGTGATGTGAGGATCTGTGGGTTTGGGAGTGAAACTCTGGACTATATTTGATTTTGACTGGTAAAATAGTGATTAATTTAGTAGAATTTCACTGGGTCTTGTCCTTCTAAACCTTATTTAACCCTAGATGGTTTTGTCCCAAACTTTCTTCTTCTTCATATTTTTGGGGTTCATACAAGACCTGCTTCGTAATGGTTTGGTCTTTTGCCTTATTACTTTAGCATTCACATCTAAGATCTACAAGGTGAGTGATGTATGGAATTGGGGGGGGTGAAACTTCTCACATGTGAAATCCAAGGTGGACTTGGTGCACTCTAGAAACATCTTCAGTCCTTCCTTCCAAGCCTGGATCCCCACCTGGTGCCAAGTGAGAAGTTCTCTGGGTGTTTATTATACCCTCTTTAGGATCCTTATGACTATCCCCAAGAATAGTGGGCTGACATGACGCCCATCTCTATCCTGATCATGCTCCCCTTTTCTAGCATCTTTACTAGGTCCTCCTTAAATGACTCCTTTGACTGCAACAGAAATATTTATGAATTTCCTCCATCGTAAAAAATTGATCTGTCCTTCAACCTCTTTCACTAGCAGATTGGAGTTTGAATTTGATTTTTAGGTTTTATGGATGTGCTTTTCTTTCCACATCACTAAAATTTCCAGATGGGGTCTTTAATAGTAAAACAAAACAATTAAACAAAACTAATAGTACATGAAAATGTGTGCAACATGTGTAGAACTTTCCCAATCTCTCTATTTTAAAGTGGTTTTTGAACTAATCTATTCTCTTTCCCCCTTTTCATTGAAAAAAAGAGAAAATAAAAACAAATTCTTTGTTGGTTACATAAACTATATCAATCTATTTAATATTTACACTTCTGTATGTGTTCATATGCATAGAGCTGCATCTATGTATGAATATCCAAATGCATGCATGCATGCATGCATGTATGTATGTATATGTGTCTTATTCTGTACCCAACATCCATCACATCTTTATTAGAAGATGCTGGAGAGCAAACTTCATACTCAGACTTCAGGAATCATGAATGGGGATGGTATTGCTCATATTTCTTTTAGTTTTCAAAATTATTTTATATTGTGATTGCTTTATAGATTGTTCCCCTAGTTTTGCTCATTTTATTCTTTACCATTTTTAAAAAGTCTTAAAATTGTTCATTTAAAAACTGGATGTTATGCTACAAATGATTTTGATTCTGTCCACTTCACTCAGATTCTAATCTTTCTGTCTTTCTGAAATCTTCTTTTCTTCTGGCACTTGGTCTCCATCAGATTCAGAGATCACAGCTTATTTAGCCATTCCTCGATTGATGGGCATGCCTTTATTTGCCAGTTTTTGTCACCACAAAAAGATTTGCACACACACATATATGTAAATTATGTATAATTAGGGCCTTTCCACTTTCTTTCATTTCTTCTCACTATCGATATAGTAGCTGTATAGCTGTGTCAAGGGGCATGCACTATTTGATTACTTCTCATGCATCATTTTAAATGACTTTCCATAATAATTGTGCCTATTCACAGGCCACCAAAAGGGCATTAACTGACCTATTTTCTACAGCCCTTCTCATTTTTGCCATTTTCTTGTTTTGTTCTCTTTGCTAATCTGATGAGTAGAAGGTGCATTATTAGAATTGCTTTAATTCACATTTCTCTAATTGTTTATGACCTGGAGCATTTTCATATAGAACACCTTGGGTTCTTCACTTGAGAACTGCCTCTTCATATTCTTACAGTTGAGGAAGACTCATTCTCTATAAATTTGAATCAGTTCCTTATATACCTTTGATAAAAGACCTTGATCAAAAAAATTTCTACAAATAATTTTTCCTAGTTAGCAATTTCCGTTTCAGTCTTAGCTTTCTTGATTTTGTTGGATGAAAACATTTTTTATTTTATTATTTTTAAATTTTTTTCATTTACTTTATACTGAGTTTAAGTAATCAAACAAACATTTCCATAACATAGTAGAATAAAAAAGATGATTGCCCATGAAATTGCAAATCTACCACATACAACTTGCTATTCCATTTAAAATATAATAAAAAAGTTCATATGTAACTTTCTTACTTTTTTCCTGTTGCCTCTCCCTCCACATGCCATTCTTTACATATTTATAGTTATTAGTTCTTTGGATGCAGACACTGTCTTCCTCCATAGTTCTTTTGTAGTAATTTGGGTATTTTATGTAAACAAAATTATCCATTTTAAGTTTAGGCAATCTCCTTTCCTCTTTTATTTGGTTTTGAATTTTTTTTTCTACCCATAAAGCTGAGGTAATTTTGTCTATATGTGTCAAATTTGCATATGTTATGACCTTTAGTGTTAAAGTCCCATACCCATTTGCTGGTTATCTTGATATAAGGTGTGAAGGATTGGTCTAAATTTAATCTTCTTCCATTCAATTTTCCCAGGAATTTTTATTCAAACAGTTGGTTTTTATTCTAGTAGCTGGAGTCCTTGTGTTAATTGTAGCTGGACTGTCCAGAACATTGGCTTCTCCATGTTCTATATGTAATCTGCTTCCTGAGCAAGCTCTCTGGCTTTTAATCAGTACCAGACTGTTGCTTTAGAATAAGCTTTGAGATCTGGCACTGCTAGGTCCTCTTTATTCTTACATCTTTTCATAATTTCTCATGAGATTTTGACCTTTTATTACTCTATATGATATATGCTATTTTTTTTCCTGATATGATAAAGAAAGTCTTTGTTATCTCATTGGTATGGCACTGAATAGACAAATTAATTTAGATATTATTGTCATTTCTATTCTATTGATGTAGTCTATCCACAAGCAATGAATATTTTTCTAATTATGTTGTTGTGGTTGTTGCTGCCATGTCTGACTTTGGGGGGTTTTCTTGACAAAATGACTGGAGTGGCTTGCCATTTATTTCCTTCTCTAGCTCATTTTACAGATGACAAAACTGAATCAAACAGGGTTAAGTGACTTGTCCAGGGTCATGAAGATAATGTTGCAGACAAACTGAAGAACAGCCTCAGTGACATCTAAGTTCTTTGAGGACAGAGACTGTGTTGCTTTTTGTACTGGCATTTCCTATGCTTAGAAACCCAGGAAGCAGCTAAGAAATAATCTTCATTCATCCTAAATTCCTTGAAGATTGGGATTGTTTTGACTTGTCTTCATATCTTAGGAACTTAGTTACCCATTTCTTACTATTCACTTTTTGAATGAATGAATAGTTGAGTTGAATCAAATAAAATTCCTCTTTCTCCTTCATGTCAGACTATTTTTGGGGATTCTACCATTCATCCAGAAAAATCAGAAGTCAAAGGGCAGATAGTCAAGAGATCTCCAAGGGTGAGGGCTTTTGGAGAGTCAGACTATCTCTGAAAAGAACCTTGTGTATGGAGTATGAAGACCTGGGAAGAATGCAATGGAAAGCACATGCTAAAGGTGAAGAATATTCCAGTCACTCTTAGCCACTGCAGCCCTTTCCTCTCCTCTCTTTCAACCTTGTAAACAGGTTTAGCTATGCCACCAAAGCAATCCATTCTTAAGGTTTAGCTAAGACTGTTTCCATGGGAAAGCCTATTATTTCCCTGGACATTCAGTAGCTTATGATTTAAACTCTCTAGTGAATTCAAGTCTGCCCATCTTGGAAAGGTGATATGGTGCTCAGTTCCTGGAAAAAGACAGTTTGCTCCTTCCAAATATATCCTTTTTTCTCTTTCTCATTCAGAGGAATACGTTTTTCACTAAAGCTGCCAGGACTGCTTTGCCAACTAATGCTATGGCACTGTTAAATAGAATAGACAAAACCCTTTAAGCTGTACAATATGAGAGGCAGCATGGCACAGTGGGTAGAGAGCCAGGTTTAGATGCAGGAATAATAATAGCTAGCATTCAAACAGGACTTAAAAATTTGCAAAGTGCTTTGTGGCTCCCAATACCTTTGGGAAGTAGGGCTTATTTTCACCCATGTCTTGCAGATGAGGAAACTGAGGCAAATGGCTAAAGTGACTTTTTCAGGGTCATACATCTAGGAAATGTCTAAGGCAGGATTCAAATTTAGATCTTCCTGACTTCAGCTTAACTTTATATTCAATACACCAATGAATTAACCAGGAAGACTTGGGTTCAAGACTCACCTGAGATACATGATAATGATATGGATTTGGGCAAGTCCCATAATGTCCAGGATCCCAAACAATTCTTTGAGGAAACAAATTGCAATGTAAGGACCAATCAGCATTCTTTGAGTTCTTTACATCATGAAACCATAAGTCTTGACCCAAGGGCAAACATATATAACTGCATCATTTCAAGCCCAATAGAGTCTCTACACAACCATCCCCACTAGTTTGTCAATAATGCCCTTTAGATGCCTGGGTGGAGGAAGTGGAGACTGTGGAGGGGAGACAATAGAGTCCAGGATAAAGAATATTTCTGTTCTGTCTCTGGAGAGTTGGAAGGTACCTCAGAGGAAAGTGGAAAAAAAGAAGACATCCTCCAACATCCCTGATTACATAATGCCCGGAAATCTCTCTCCTCCCTTCCACCTGCCAGGTTCCCATGGTTCCTTTGAGTCTCACCATGGATCCACTTTCAGTAAGTAGCCTTTCATGGTTCTCCTTCATTTTAGGCCCTTCCCCTTGCTGATCATCTCCAATTTATTTTTAGCTCACTTGCTTATACAAAGTTGCTTGAGTGTTATCTCCCCATTAGACTGGGCACTCCTTGAGGGTAGATGCTTTCCTTTGCCTTTCTTTGGGTTCCCAGCACCTGACACAATGCCTTTCATATGATAAGCTTAATTGCTTCCCAGTTGATTCCTAGCCATGCCTCTGTTCTCTGCTATGTTCCTCTCACCCACTCGCCCATGCTAAGCCTGCCAGGAAACCTAGTTCCCTACTCCCTCTCTCTCTCTCCCTCTGTCTTTAACTCCCAGACCTTCTGCTTCCAAACAGTCTCTCTGGCTGAGCCCAAAGCCACATACGGTAGTTAATGGCAGCAATGGGCAGAACTCTTCGAGGATTATTGATGACTGGGCCCACACTCTGCCCGGCAGCATTTTAACAGCATGAAGCACATACCAGGCTCTCCAGCTTGCCTGGTCCCATCTCCTGCTCTGGGATATAACTAGAATGTTTCCAGTTTTTTCCCAGTACAACAGCTTCACAACTTCACAAACACACTCATCACAAAATTAATTGTTGCTGTGATATCATCTGGAAAAGCAAACACAATAGTGCTCTATAAAGCAAGACCACATCAAAACTCAAGGCAAGCATAATGTTTACATCCACCTTTAAATCGGGCCAAGGACAGAACGGTATGCTGATGTATATCTGTACAGGTGGATAGCTTTCCTTCTAAACAAATTTTCTTGAAAGAACTGGATGATAAATTCTCCCTCTTCACAATTTCCACTGTTGCTGTTTAATCATTTTCAGTCCTGTCTGACTCTTTGTGACCCCTTTTGGGTTTTTGGGATGAAGCTACTGGAGTGGTTTGACATTTCCCTTGCCAGCTCTTTTTACAGATGAGGAAACTGAGGCAAACAGAGCTAAGTGACTTGCCCAGGGTCATATAGCTAGTAAGTATCTGAGGCTGGATTTGAACTCATGAAGATGAGGTTTCCTGACTTCAGATCAGAGTTCTATCTGTGCCACCTACCTGCCCCATAGACTTTTAGTTGACAAGATTTGTTTCATAACAGAATCTACCCCTGCAAGCCTATTCTGGAACAAAGTCTCTTCTCACAGAAGACTTATGTAATAAAGGCTGGTGCCCAATTTTGTCTTCACCCTGTTGCCTCCATCATGGTAGAGAGTTTAATTCTGATCTTCAATGTATGCACAATGGAAGGTTTTCATAAATAACTTTTCTCAGGCTTAATTTGCCAAACTCATATTTCTCTAGCTTCCATTTCCAATGTTAAAATGCATTCTGATATTGAAAATGAGCAAAAGTTTAAGCATCATTTCCCTTGTGTCACCATATTGTAATCAGTTTTCTTGGAAGAGCAACTTTCAGAGTTTCTCAATAACCTAAGGCTTGGTATGTAGGGTTCTTGGAATGGAATCAACCTTCATTAAGGGACTACTACACACAGGCACTGTGAGAGGCACTTTACAAATAGTATTTTACATCACCCACATTAAACATCCTTCATGAGTCTGAAAGTATTTTGGAGAATCCCCCCCAAACTGACATTTTTGCTACCAAATGTATCAATGTAGCATTGTGTGTAGAGAGCAAGTCTGAAAGGCAGGATGATCTGTATTCAAGTTCTGCCATTGACATACTGATACTATGGCCCCGGGAAAGTGACTTAACCTTAAGGGAATGAAGTGCAGCATAAAAAAAATATCTTGTACTGGTGGAGGGTGTTTCCTTATCAGGAGTTTCCACTACCAATCCATGGTAGTGGAACTTCCCCTCAATCTCCTCATGGAGAGAACAGAGCCACAGGAAACCAATGATTTTATCAATAAAAAATTTTTTAAATCTTATTATTATATAAATAGATGCTTGAAAAACTTTTAATAAAGTATAACACTCATTTCTTTTAAAAACACTTCAATAGGCGTAAATAGATTTTTCCTTAAGTTGATAAAAAAGTATTTTTTAAAGACTATTAGCAAGTATCATTTGTAATGGGGATAAGCCAGAAGCCTTCCCAGGAAGATCAGGCATGAAACAAAGATGCCTTCTGCAACAATATCAGTGAATATTGTATTGGAAATCCTAGCAATAGCAATAAGAGGAGAAAAAAATAGAAGGCACTAGAATAGAGAATGAGGTAATAATACATTTTTTTTTGCAAATGATATGATGATATACTTGGGAAATCTTAAAGATTCAACTGAAAACTTAGTTGAAATAATAATTTTATCAAAGTATCAGGATATGAAGTAAATCCACATAAATCATGAGCATTTCTATATATATCATAAACAAAGCCCTGTGAGAAGAGATAGGAAGAGATATTCCATTTAAAATAGCTCTAGATGGGATAAAATACTTTGATGTATATGTGGGAAAACAGATCAGCCATTACATAAACAAAATTATAAAAATAATTTTTGTACAAATAAAATCAGATTTAAATAACTGGAGAAATATTAACTGCTTATGAGTAGGCAGGCCAATATAATAAAAATGGCGATTTTATCTAAGTGAATTTGTATATATTCAACATCCTCCCAATTAAATGACCCCAAAATTATTTTACTGAATTAGAAAAATAATAACAAATTCATTTGTAAGAACAAAAATTCAAGAATATCAAAGGAACTAATGAAAAATACAAAGGAAGGCTGTTTAACAGAAAACTGGATCTTAAACTATATTTTACAGCAGTAATTTTTAAAACTATCGGATGCTGGTTAAGAATTATAAAACTAGATCCATGGAACAGGATAGAAATACAATTTACAGTACAAATATAATATAGTCATCATATATTTGCCAATTTTTAAAAACTGGAGATTTTGGTATAAGAATTCATTATTTGTTTTAAAAAAGGATTGAGTGAACTGGAAAGCAGTACAGTAGAAATTGGACATAGTTCAATATTTTAATCCATTTATGGAGATAAGGTCAAAATGGATCCATCATGTGCATTACAAGAAAATTATGACAAATCAGACTTAGATATCCATCAGAGAGGAGAAGAGTGGTGGATTCTAGATAGGAAAGATCTGCCAGTCTTCCTACAGACCTTGATTGAGCACGCATTCAGAGCAGCAACCCAAAGCATGGCCCGTAGTTTACTACATGAAGGGACGAATTTTCTAGATGCCTTCATAGAGAATGATCACATGACTGAGTATGGTTAAAGGAAACTTCACAATTATGTAATACCCTAACCTTTGCATCTGTAAAATGGAGATCATAATAGCATCTCCCTCATAGAGCTGTTGGAAGGTCGAGATGAGATAAGGTATGTAAAGTGCCATAGAAGCCCAAGCTACTATTAGCAATTACTTGTGTTCTTGTTAGTCAGTTGTTCTAGTCATGTCTGACTCTTCGTGTGATGGGGATGTCATTTACCATCTGGAAGATCCCTGCCTTATAGAACTCTTGTAAGAATACATAAAGAGAATGTGTTTACATCCATCCATTAATGGGACCTCAAGGAGACTCAATGAAATTCCCACACCAGTAAGTGTTAGCAGCAGGACAGAAACCCAGGCCTCAGCCCACTGTGCCATAAGCCATCTCATACGTGATTTTCATTAGGACCTAATTCTTCATACCCTCTCTTGCCACATCTGACTTCTGATGTTTGCATGCATTACCTTAGACAAATCACTTACCATTCCTAGGCTGCAGCTTCCCCATTTGCATTAAGAGAAAAAAATGAATTTGATGACTTTTGAAGTCTATACTGGGTAGATAGGTGGTACAGTGGTTAAAGTCCTGGGCCTGAATTAAGGAAGATCTGAGTTCAAATCTGACCTTAGACATTTACTAGCAGTGAAACCCTAAGCATGTCACTTGCTTCAATTTCCTCATCTGTAAAATGAGCCAGAGAAGGAAATGACAAACCACCTCATTGTCTTTTGCCAAGAAAACCCCAAAAAGGAGCCATGAAGGTTGGACATGACTGAAAGTGATCAAGGAACAACAGCAATGAGCTCTATACTGGCTCTAGACCTTAGAAATGATCCTATGAGTCTTTGACCACTATTCTCAGACAAACCTTAAGTTAACATAATTTTGGAGCAGGAAGAGATCTCAGAGTTTATTCAGACCAATGGATTGATTTTGAGGAAAATGAGATCTTTAGTAGGTCATACAAGTGACCTTCTTATTATTCTATATTATATCATGGGCTAGATAATATCTATCATATATTATCTGACCCACGGTCATACAAGTATGGTAGTAAGTATTAAGAGTCAGGATTTCCTGGATTTCCATGAGAGTCCTGGACCCCAATCTTCTCAAAATATTCTTCCTGAATATTTCATATCATCTTACTAAGTTGCTTACTGCCTCAAGAAACAGCAGGATTTTGATCAATGCAAATCACTAATTTGGACAATTCTGTCACATGTTCCCTCTTCCATACTGAGGTAGTTGCATTCATTTTTCATTTCCCTTTGCAGGGACAAATTTAAACTGCATGAAAGTCTGAGAATTACTACTTATTTCTCCAGACCTGTTAAGAAAACAATGAGATTGCTATTTCACACTTTGAGGTTAATATGCTAGAAAAATGATAAAGGCTTCTTATTTTTGCAGAAGTAAAAATTTTCTCTTATTTACTTGAGGTGCTTCTGTTCCAGAAAGGTTTTTTTTAAACAACCCAAGACATACTGGGGACCAGAATGACTGCTCTTCAAAAACGTGATTAGCTACCGCTCCCTAGCACAAAGTTCCTGTTCAAATGGGACATGATAATTCAGTCAAATCAGTGGCTTGGTCTGATCATTTTTTTGCTAATAATTTAAAATGATGAGGGTTGGGCTCAATGTCTTCTGAGATTATTTCCAGATCAATTTTCTATCTATTTTAACATTCTTGGATTTCTTTTTCATAGAATCTCAATGGGAAGAGACAGGGTGATTATGATGTCTAGCCTGTACCTGAACAAAAATATTCTCAATAACATCCCCAATTAGTGCTCATTCTGTACTTCCTTGGGAGGACTCACTACCTCTAGAGGCAGTCCAAATCCATATCAGGATTACTATCCCTCCACATCTTCATCTCTGCTTCCTTACCTTTCTTCAATCTTAATTCAAAATCTACCTTCTTCAAAAAGGTTTTCCAAGTTCTTCTTAATGAGAGGGCCTTCCTTCTCTTGGGGATTTCCAATTAAGCTGATAAGTAATCCAGAAAACATTTATTAAGTATCTGCTTTGGGCCAGGCATCATGCATGATCAGTGCTGGGTTGTTAAGAAAAAACAAGAGGAAATCTCTGAACTCAGAGTTTGCGAGCCAATGGAAGACATAACAAGTAAGTAAGTAAAAGCAATCAGCTTATAAACAAGTTAAACAAGAAATAAGAAACAGAGGGAAATTGTTGGAATTAAGAGGAATTGGAACAGGGTTCTAGTAGAGCATAAGGTTTAGGGAGGACTTGAAGAAATCCAGGGAAATGAGGAGAACATCCTGGATAGCCAGAGACAATGTCTGGAGCTGGGCTTTGAATTGTCTTGTACAGGGAACAACCAAGGGGGCAGTGCCACTGAACTGAAGACTACATAGAGGGATGTAGAGTGTAAAAAAGACTGAAAAATGTGAGGGCTTTGATCCTAAAAGTGATAGGGAGTCATTGCAGTTTACTGAGTAATAGAGTAATATGGTTAGACTTCAGGAAAAATCACTTTGGCTGTTGAATGGAGGATGAACTGAATTGGGAAGAAACTTCAGACTCACAGACCCATCCACAGGCTCTTGGAATTATCCAGCCAAGAGATGCTAAAAGCCTGTAGCAAGGTGGTGGCAGTGGCATAGGAGAGAAGGGCCTATTTGAGAGTTGTCTCCAAGATGAAAAGACCGTGGCAACAGATGGTCTGTGAGGGAGAGGACGGCATTTCTTCTGTATTTTTCTTGTTTTTATAGAGTTGCAAATTGTCTCTCCCATTGTTATTATTGTTTATCTTTGTGTCTTTAGGAATTAGTACAGTGACAGAAAACAGTAAGTGCTTACTAAAGAATTCTTTTAAAACATTCTCTATTTGCGTGCCAAATTCTAATCCTCCTTTCAGTCCCTGTCCTACTCAGAGAGAAGCCAAGCAACATGACACCCAGCATACTTGTAATGTCATGAAAAACATATTTCCAGATTAGCCATGTTTCAAGATGGACCAAAAAACCCCCAAAGTAAAGTGAGAATAAGTTTCAATCTGTATTCAGAGTTGATCAATTCTCTATGACAATATTTTTCATCACGAGTCCTTTGTAATTATCTTGGATCATTGTACTGACGGGAATGGCTAAGTCTTTCCCAGTTGGTTGATGTTACAGTATTGTTGCTGTGGTTCTACTCACTTCACTTTGTATCCGTTTATATGGCTTTCCAGTTTTTTAAGCCTATCCTTATGACACAATCATATTATACCACAATCTTACATCACAACTTATTCAGTTATTCCCCAGTTGATGGGTAGCCACCCAGCTTCCAATTCTTTGTCACCACCAACGAGTTACTATTAAGGTTTTTGTACAGTTGAGTATTTTTTCTTTTCCTTTATTTCTTTGGCATCCAGATCTGGGTTGAAGTAAGCTTAGTTTTACAGCTATTTGGGTATAGTTCCAAATTGTCCTCCAGATCGGTTGGAATAATTTGTGTATTAGTCCTTGCTTTTCTGTATCCCCTCTACCATTTGTCATTTTCCTTTTCTGTCATGGTAGCCAATATTATGGGTGCAAGGTGGTACCACAAAATTTCTTTAATGTGCATTTCTATAATTATTAGGTTTTTTAAAATATGATTTAATAGCTTTGATTTCTTCTTCTGGTAATTGTCTGTAAAATCCTTTGATTATTTATCAGTTAAAGAAGGATTCCTATTTTATATGTTTCGCTCAGTTTCCTATATATTTGAGAAATAAGACCTTTACCAGAGAAACTTGCTGTAATACCACCCCCTGAGTTTCCTGATTTTATTCTAATTTTGGCTGCACTGATTTTATTTCTGCTTAATTTTTTAAATTTCATGTAATCAAAATTATTCATTTTATCTCCCATGATCCTCCTAAACTCTTATTTAGTCATGAATCTTCTCTTATCCATAGATCTAACAAGTAAATCTTACATTCTCCCAGTTTGATTATGATAGTATCTTTCTTGTTTATATCTTATCAATCATTTTGCCCTTATAATGACACGTGGTGGGAGATGTTGGTCTATGATTAGTTTTTGCAGGCTGCGTTCCAGTTTTCCCAGCAATTTTTTGGTAAAATAGTTAGTTCTTGTCCGCAAAGATTGGATCTTTGGGTTTATCAAACTCTAGATAATTGTGGACTTTTGTCTTTGTATTTTGTATTTCTAATTCACTTACCAATCATTCTATTTATTAGGTGATACAAGATTGGTTTGATGATTACTTCTTGGTAATATAGTTTGAAATCTGGTACTACCAGATCACCTTCCTTATCATTTTTTCATCACTTCTCTTGATATCCTTGATCTTTCATTCTTCCAGATGAATATCATTTTTTTCTAGCTCAATAAAATAATTCTTCGGTAGATTGTTTGGCACAACATTGAATAAATTAATTTATGTAGAATTGTCATGCTTTTACTATATTGTCTCGATCTATCTATAAGTAATTAATATTTTCCCATTTGTTTAGAACTCTCTGTATTTGTATGAAAAGTATTTTGGAATTGCGTACATATAAATGCTGGATGTATCTTGGAAGGAAGACTTGCAAGTATTTTATATTGTCTCCAGTTCTTTTAAATGAAGTTTAACTTTCTGTATCGTCTGGCTGGATCTTATTAGCAATATACAGAAATACTGATACTTTTTGTTCATTTTATATCCTGCAATTTTGCTGAAGTAGTTGTTTCAACTACTTTTTTAGTTGATCTTTGGGTTTCTCTCAGTATACTAACATATAAATTGGAAAGTCTAATTATTTTGGTTGCTTGTTGCCTATTTTCATTCCTTCAATTTTTTTTCTTACCTTATTTCTATAGTTAGCATTTTTGTTACAATATTTAATAATTGGTCAAAGAGGACATTCTTGTTTCACCCTAATATTACTGGCTTATCATTTTTTCATAAATCATGTTGTAGTTTCATTTATTAGTTTTATGGTTTTACTTTTAATTTTATTCATGTTTTCTTTTCAGGATTTCCATTTTGGAGTTTAATTGGAGTTTTAAAATATTTTCTCTGTTTTTAGTTGCATGCATATTCTTTAAATTTAGATTATTTACTTTCCAATCAATTTAATCTATGTTCTTTGTTGAATGTAGGCTTTATTTATTTATTTTTGGGTTTTGCAAGGCAATGGGGTTAAGTGGCTTGCCCAAGGCCACACAGCTAGGTAATTATTAAGTGTCTGAGACTGGATTTGAACTAAGGTCCTCCTGATTCTAGGGTTGGTGCTCTATCCACAGTGCCATTTAGCTGCCCCAAATGGAGGTTTTATTATATTAAGTTCCATAAAGGGTGAATTTAATGTTTCTGCTTTTCCTCATTTGTTTATAAGGGTTTATGTCTTAAAACATGATCACTATTTACAGCTTAGAAAAAGGTATACTTTTGATTCTCATTCAATTGTATTTAAAAGTCCATCATATATTTATTTTTTCTACAATTCTATTCATTTCCTTAATTTTTTTTCTTATTTGTCTTCTGTTTAGATTCATCTGGTTTTGAGAGAGGTAAATTGAGGTCTTCAATAATATTGTTTTGTTGTATATTTTCTCCCGTAACTCGTTCAGCTTTTTCTTTAAGAATTTGGAGGATATGCTATTTAATGCATATATATTTAGTATTGGTATTGCTTCATTATCTGTGGTAACTTTTAGCAAAATACACTTTCCTTAGGTCTGTTTTTGCTTTTGCTTTGTCTGAGATCATGACTGCTACTCTTGCCTCTTTTGGGTCATCTGAAGCATATCAAATTCTGCTCCAGACCCTTATTTTAATTTGATATATGTCTTACCATTTCAAGTGTTGTTTCTTGTAAATAGCATATTATTGGATTGTGGTTTGTAATCCATTCTGCTAACTATTTTTTTAATGAGTGAGTTCATGCTATTGAAAGTGATGATTACTGACTATATGTTTTTCCCATCCCATTTTCTGCTCCTTCTTCTCTTCTTCCTCCTTCTTCTTCCTTCTTCCTTTCTCTTTCTCATGCATTCTCTCTCTCTCCTCCTGCCCCTCTTCAAAAGCTTGTTTTGCTACTGACCTCCCTTAATCCATCCTCATTATCACCACCCCTTTCTCCCTTATAGCCCTTTACCCTTTTAATTGGGTAAAAAAGATTTCTATATACAAATAAATGTATATATATATATATATACATACATACATATATAAATATATTAAATATCTTCAAGCGTTGCCATTCCCCCATTTCCCCTTTTAACTATAAATACTTTTACATGCATGCCTCTTTTGCATGAGCTATTTTCATCATTCTTCCTCTTCTTTCCCCTTTCTCCCAGTCCATCCATCTTATTTACAACTCCATTCTTTTTTGAGATCAGCCCAAGAAATTGATTCCTATTCATGACCTATTTCTATGGAGACTCCTTTTATCTGGCCTAATAATGATAAAGTTCTTAGAAGTTTCATGTAACATCTTCCCAAACAGGGATATAAACAATTTAATCTTAAGTCATTTATGATTTCTCTTTCATATTTACCTTTTTATGCTTCCCTGGATTTATGTTTGAATGCCAGATTTTCTATTCAATTTTGATCTTTTCATCAGGAATGCTTAAACATCCTCTATTTCATTAAACATCCTTTTTCATTTCTAATGAATTAGACTTCAGTTGGTTGATTGTTAGGTTGTAATCCTAGGTCCCTTGTCTTCTAGAATATCAACATTCATGCCCAGTGCTCCTTTATAGTGGTAGCTTCGAAATACCATGGGATGCTAACAGTGGCTCCATGGTATTTCAATGTTTCTTTCTGGCAGCTTGCAATGTTCTCTCCTTAATCCAGAAACCATGGGATCTTGTTCTAATAATCCTGGAGCTTTTCACTTTGTCATATCTTCAGGAGGTGATTGAAGGTTTTTTTTAAATTTGTATTTTGCCAACTTGTTCTTAAATATCAGGGCAGTTTTTTAAATAACATTTTTAAATATGATATTTAGACTTTTTTAAATCATGCCTTTCAGGTAGTCTAATGCTTATTAAATTATCTTTTCTTTATCTATTTTCTAGGTCAGTTTTTCCTGATGACATATTTTCTTTAAAGTTTTTTCCTATTTGGCCTA
Source organism: Macrotis lagotis (assembly GCF_037893015.1). Lineage (NCBI taxonomy): Eukaryota > Metazoa > Chordata > Mammalia > Peramelemorphia > Peramelidae > Macrotis > Macrotis lagotis. Next base: position 1,568,626 of record NC_133659.1, read on the forward strand.
TTCTCTTTGAGGACTTGTTTTCTTGAGTAATTTTTGTGCTTCTTTTACCAAGATATTAATTTTCTTTTTAAAATTTTTCTTGAATTACACTCATTTCCCTCCAAATTTTCCTCTACCATTATTGTTTGTAAAGCAATATTTTTGCTCTTCTAAAAATATTTTTTCACTTTCTAGGAATTTTTTGTTGGACTTGCATCCAATTCGATTTTTACTTTGAGGTTTTGCTTGTAGATCTTCACCTTTTGATCATTTGAGTTTGTGTCTTAAGCTTCCCTGTTGCCAGAGTAGCTATTTATGATCAGGTTTGTTACAGTTGCTTGCTAATTTTCCTGACTTTGAACTCTATGTTAGAGGACTATGTTAGAGAGTCAAAGGGGACTTTTCTTAACTCTGGGGTGGTGGTGGTGATATCACTTTCCCAAGTTTCAGGGTTTTTTTTTTTTTTTTGGTGCTGTGGTTTTCAGAGCTACTTCTGTTGGATTAAATTTATGGTGCTTCCAGGATAGTAATCTGGTAAGAAGTGTGATCACTGTTCCCTGTCCTGAGTTTTGGTCCTTACACCTGAAATACCTTGTTTCCTTCCTACTATAAACACTAATGTTTCTCTCTTTGCATTGAAACTGTGATCTGGAACTATATAATGGGAAATGGAATTGCCAACTAGGGCAGCTGTTGTGTTCAGTGCCAACACAGAGGGCCCTTTTAGTCTCTTTCTGACCAATTGTCCTATTTCCTAATTGTCTCTGGTCAGTGAGAGCTTCTGGAACTATTGCTACTGCTGAATTTGTAGCTACAGTTTCCAAGGCCAACAGTTGGTGTTGCCACTACTTCTTCACCCCAGTGTCATAGACCTTTTTTCTGATCAACCTTGTTTTAGGTTGGAAAAATGTGTCACCCTGACCTTTAGTTGTTATGTCATTCCAAAATTTTAATTTAATTTTAAAGCTGTTTGGATGAGAATATTAGAAGAGTTTGACTTGAATGCTTTCTCTATGTTGCTCTCTTGGTTATGCCGTTCTCAAGATCTATTTATTGACTTAAATTTTGGATATTTTTATTATAAGAAGTTTCTTAAGTCTAAATATACCACTGAGTAAGAAACTTTTGAAGATAAAATGTGCAAAATCTTCTAGGACTTGCAGATTTTTAAAACATCTGTGATATGCATTTTATATTTTATTGAAAAGACTAAGTATTACATTAGTGCTTTGTAGAAAATCTTTAAAAGAAAAACTATCCAGAAGTATGTTCTTATGTTTCAGAATAATAAATTAATTAAATATTTATTTGTTGCCAATATCAGGGTATGAATAGACTTTGTTTTAATAAACACCATCCAAATAATATCGTCATTACTTAAAAAGTACTGGCCTTTCCTTTATCCCTTTAAAGCAAATATAATCATCTGCACTTCAGAAGAACAAGATAGTGAGTCTAGATTTACCCAGATGTTTGACATAGATCAAAAATACAATCCAGCAAGCACTTCTTAATAAATAAATAAAATAAATCACAAGGCACAGCCCCTAGGGACTGAGAGTTTTTGTACCAGATGTGGTGATTCCCCAGTGAGGAAACTAATACCAGTGGAGAAGAGTACCTACTCTACAACTTAGTGTTAGAGAGTTGGTTGGGACCCTAAGTGAAATAATTTGACCATCTGTCACACAGATCAGAGTATACAACTTGGCCCTTGATGACCAAAATTAGCCTTGCTGTCTATCCTCTCTTCCATTGCCTCTCTGGTGCTGGAGGGTACAAAGACAAAAGAATATCTATGTCTCAGAAAGTCCATATCCTACTGCAGAGATGAAATATTTAAGTAGACAAGTATGGAAAATAATACAAAGAAATATAAAATATATTTTTTTTCAGAAAGAGGTAATACTAATAGTTGTGTATTAGGAGAGGGAAATAAGTCTTGGTTTTCCCATTTGTCAAATAGGGGCTGGAAGAGTTGATTTCTAATATCTTTTTCAGCCTTAAAATTCAATGCTTCTAAGATATTTCAGGGCAGAGACGAATGATTTTAATTTACATTTATGTTTGCATTTGCCCCCAATGCCCAAAGAGCTTTCCTAAGATTTAAAGCTGAACATTAACTTTAAAGTCCTCTAGCCTAAACCCCTTCATTTTACAGAAAGGAAGCTGAAGCCCAATGTAGCCATGGTTTGCACAAGGTCATACAATAATACAAGACAAACATAGGATTTTCACCTCCATCTTTGATATCTGAACGACCTTTCTACTACACTACATTCCCTCTCTTCAGGATGACTAAGTTGAAGTGTTTGGAACAACACATAGTCCTTGTATGAACATACAAATAAACATCATATATTATTAACTTCTATTTATTTTAGTTTTGAAAGACATTTTAAATGTATTGTAATGAAAATATTTAGTCACCAGAATTCAGAGACAGATCTGGGTGAGTCTAATATGAGCAAGGTAGATAAATTCATTGTCTCTCAATGGACAAGTTGTTTTTATGATTTCCAGTTTAATTTGCAGTTGATCAGCTTCAAGTGCAAGGGAGGATATACATCTTCTTGAACTGTTATTATACTTTGTTTCATGTTTTACAACAGGATGATATAGAGAAGAGATCAATATCTACAGAGAAGAGAGCTTAAAATCATAGGAGTTTCAAAATAGAATGAATGTTTCTTGAGAGCAGGACCTGTTTCACTTTTTTCTTGTATCCCCAGTTCTATATTTTCTTACCTTGATTTCATTAAGGCAAGAAAGCCATACTGTAGAAACTCCCACCACTAACATAGCCATCAAGGGGACTGTCTGATATGTCACATACCCATGCAATAAGTTTCAGGTGCTCTATATTTTCTCTAGAAGAAAGCTCCTCTATTTGACATTTATAACACTTAACATGATTTTGTATTTGACATGATTTCCCTTAATATATTATGCCATCTGAGCACATTGGTCTTCTTCCTATACCTCACTTAAGGTAGCCCATCTTCATCTTTATACCTTTACACATGGTCTTCTTCATATCTCATATGAGTTCACTTCATTCTTATGTTTACTTCTTAACATTCCTAGTTCCCTTCAAAGCTCAATTTGTGTAATCTCCTACAGGAAGTCTTTCTTGGTCTCACCAATTATAAGCACCTTCTGCCCTAAAATGATTTTGTATTTATTTCATCCACTCACCCACATCCACACACACCCCATTACACACACACACACACACACACACACACACATATATGTATGTCTAATACATATTTCTCTATATACATGGTGTTACTCTTCAAAAGAATGGAAGTTCTTTGATGGAAGGAGTTTGTATTCCTAATTGTATTCCTAATGCCCACTTACAACACATAGTAAACATCTGGTAAATGCTTAATAATTGGTTGATTAGACAATGATCCATAATTTATTGTCTTAGAAATGTGTCCCAAGTGATTGAACAAATTGTGGTTATGATGAAATGCTATCTTCTACAAGAAATGATGAGCAGGATGCTCTCAGTAAAACCTGGAAAGACTTACATGAGCAGATGTAAAGGGAAATGTGCTGAATACAAAGTAACAGCAATATTGCAGGATGATCATTTGTGAATGACAGATTATCTCAGCTGTGCTGTGATCCAAGACAACTCTGAAGCACTTAAGATGAAGAATGCTATTCAGACCCAGAGAGAGAGAGAGAGAGAGAGAGAGAGAGAGAGAGAGAGAGAGAGAGAGAGTTGATGGTGTCTGAATACAGATTGAAGTATACTTTTTTACTTTATTTTTCTTGAGGTTTCTTTTTTGGGGGGGGTGGGTCTATATTTTCTTTCACAACATGACTATTATGGACATATAATGCTTTACTACACATTTTATGTGGCAGGAGTGGGTTAGGGGAGAAGGAAGTGAATTCAGAACTCACAGTTTAAAAAAATGAATGTTAAAACTTATTTTTACATGTAATTTTGGAAAAATAAAATATTTGTAAAAATTTAAAAAATAAAAAAACAAGAAAAGAAATTTGTCTCAGCCAACTGAGAGGTTAAAATAACACAATTAGTCAGTATATATATATATATATATATATATATATATATATATATATATCTCAGAATCAGGACTTGAAGCTTTTCTGACTTCAAGGATGGCTGTCTTCCATTATGAGATGCTTCCCTTTATCTTGAGCATAGAAGGACTTAATAGATATTTATGCAATTCACTTCAAAGTAAGCATGTATATCTAATTACATGTATTATAAATTGTGGTACTTTGTTTTAAATTTCCCTTTCATCTCCTCCCCACTTGCACCCTAGTTTCTAATCATACTATAATTGTCAATTAGCTAACTGTATTGTGTTTATGACGTGGCAATAATAGTCAATAATTCAGTCAACTAGGGGCAGCTAGGTGGCGTAGTGGATAAAGCACCGGCCCTGGAGTCAGGAGTACCTGGAGTTCAAATCTGGTCTCAGACACTTAATAATTACTTAGCTGTGTGGCCTTGGGCAAGCCACTTAACTCCATTTGCCTTGCAAAAACCTAAAAAAAAATAATTCAGTCAACTGGAATTTATTAAGTGCCTATTCTGTGTCCAGGCACTGTACTAAGTTATATGCATAGCAAAACCCTCCCCAAATCAAACTAAACCAAAATAGTCCTGCTTTCAAGGTACTCACAATCTAATAAGGGACACAAAATGCCCTCTATAAACTATGAATAAACAAAATACACATGCACATATATATAATAACATATATATGTATATATATGCATATATATGTATATATATATATATATATATATATATATATATATATATATATGTATATGTATGTATGTATATTCAGGATGGTCTCCAAGGCAGTGCGCTAGGAAAGGCTTCTTCATGAAGGTGGGATTTTAGTTGAGACTTAATGGAAACTATAGAAGCCAGGAGTCAGGGAAAGGAGGGAAATGGTTCTAAGCATGGGGAGGGCAGCCAGAAACAATGACTGCCATAGCCTTTCCACAGCAGAAGAGTTTATATCTGATCCTGTAGGATGACCAGTGTAGGTAATAGGGAGTCACAGCAGTTTACTGAATAGGAGGGTGATAGCGTTATAACTGTTCATTTTAGGAGTCAATTTAACAAGTGAGTGAAGGATGGTTTGGAATGTGAAGATATTTATGGCTAGTAGATCAACCGACAACTTGTTGCACTAGTCCGTGTGTGGGCGTGGCCGTGTCAGAGGAGAGAAGGGACTTGTTAAGTGATAGTTGCTAAGAAGCTAAATTCAACCATCTACTGAATGGATACAGGAGGTGAGAATGAGGAATCGGGGTGATTCTAGGTTGCTAAACCTGAGAGAATGGTAGTACCCTGGATAAAATTAGGAAATATTTAGGTTGAAAAGTGATGAGATCAGTTTCAGATGTGCTGAATTTTAAATGCTTATGGGAAGAAGAGGAAGGGAACCCACATTTGAAAACCCCTGCTTGTTGCCATCACTGTACTAAGCACTTTTTTACAAATATCATCCCATTGATATTTGTAACACCAACCTGTTGCTGAACTATTATTATCCCAACTTTACAGTTGAGAAAACTGAGGGATAGAGAGATAAAGTGACTTTCCCAACATCACTTAGCTGGTAAGTTTCTGAGGCCTAATATGAACTCAGGTCTTTGTGACTCCAGATTCAGCAGTCGATCTACCATACCAGTAACTGTCTGGGGCCTGTGGAATATCCAGTGAGAGATATCGGAAAGACTTTTGGAGATTTGAGTAGGGTGATCATCTGAAAGACTAGTGCTGAGCAAGTAGAAGTGAAAGTCATCTACATAAAGATGATAACTGAATTCATGGGAACTAGGAGATCACTATAGTACAAAGGGAGAAGAAGAAAGAGCCCACTTAAGACTTAAGTTCCACTGTTAGTGAATGTGTCCCAGTTGAAAATCCAACAATGCAGAGAGAGAACAATAGTGGCTAAAAAGGTAGGACCACCAGGAAAGAGTGGTCTCCCAAAACAAATTGAGAAGGGATTATTAAGGATGAAACAATGATGCACAGTGTCAAAGATTGTTGATAGGTCAAAAAAAGATGAAGTCTTAGAAAAGACCATGAGATTTGGCAATTAAGAAATAATTAGTAACTTTGGAAAAAATAGTTTTTGAATGATAAGGTCAGAAGTCAGAATTTAGAGAGTCAGACAAAGAGTGAGAGGAGATGAAATGGAGGTGCCAATTTTAGATAGTCTTCTAAAAGTCTTTTACTATAAAGGGAGAAGAGATATAAGATGATAACTATTAAGGATGGATGGATCCATAGAGGGTTTTTTGATGATGAGAGAAACATGGACATGTTTGTAAGCAGTAGGGAAGCAAGTAGCAGATGGGAAGAGATTGAATATTAATGAGAAAGCAGGGATGATAGAAGGGCAAGCTGCTGGAAAAAGACAATGGAATATGATAGGAGTTTTGGATGGAATAGGAGTTTTCTTTGGCAAGGAGAAAGACCATCTCTTCATATAAAACAAGGATCAGGAAGAAGGAGCCCTCTCTGAACAGCCTCAATTTTTCCAGTGAAATATGAGGGAAAAAAAATCATCAGCTAAAAGGATGGGGGCGGGGAAGAGGAATCATGGAAGCCTTAAAGAGTAAGAAAGTTTGAAAAACTAACTGTGGTTACATAGACTGGTGAGGAAGGTGTCAAAAGATTATCTTGTCTTACTCAATGCTGCTTTACTCAAAAGCATATTGAAAGGTGCAGAGGCCACAGATGGTGAGAGTGATTCAAGATGGGGATCTGAAAGGGCAAGATCTTCTAGAGGTTAAAGGTGCAAAGGATTTGAAAGCTGAGGACAATACTGAGTTGGACTGGTTCACCAAAGAGTTTCGATGGGGAGGGAAGAGTGTGTAGTCATATAGGTGAGGTGGCTTGAGGGGTTGGAGGTCATGAAGCTGAAAAGTAGGGTTTTGAGTTTTGAGGAAGAAAGAAAGATGGAAAACCAATCAATTGTGATTGGAAGTTGAATTTCAGATTTCATGGAAATATGTGTGTGTATGTATACATATATATATATATGTATATATATATGTGAGTGATGATAGGATTAAGGGCATATACATATATATATATATATATATATATATATATATATATAATCTTTAAATATAACTGTGGTAACATGGAAGAGTAGGTCAAGGGAAATAGTGAAAGTTGAGGTTAGGTTGGGGCAGGTCAGGGCTGGACATGATCTGTAGTGTGAACTATGGGGTTGCTGGTTAGTTAGGAAACTGTAGAGGAAGTTGACTGAGAGAAGGGAGTGCTATTTGTATCTTTAGAGACTGAAATCATAATAATAGCATAACAAAAGAGGCAAGCTTTTAAACATCCATGTACATATTTCAATAAATAAATGCAAAATATTCAAGGTATTTTTTCTATGTGAGGGAGACATGAGCCGCTGCAAAGATCAGAGAAGCTTCATGAAGAAAGTGACATGAATATTTACGGATGCTCTCAAATACTTATTGATTTTAATTTTTCAAAGTAGGTTCATTTCTTTTATCTCATTTACTCAGTAGGAAAAATCTTTGAGTTATTTAGGACAGAACAAATATTATTCCCATTTGGCAGATGAGGAAATCTCAAAGAAGGCCCCTTTATTATACACTTTTATGCTTCAGTACTAGGCAGTTCTTCATGTCTGTTGAGGGAAGGCTGGATGAATGTGGACTGTCTACCCTCCCAGCATCCAAACATTGACCCCCAGACTCCTAGGTCAAGCCAGAGGGCATCATCTGACAATCTTGGCATTCTGTAACTTCCAGTCATTTTAATGAATTTCCTTTTGAAGTTGCTATGAGATCATAATTGCTTATTAATTATTTAGTAACTGGTTCTCATTATGAAATTGGCATGATTGAAGGGTAGGATTCTATGCCACTTAATTCAAGAACTCAAATGCTTTTTTAATGTAGAATATTTTTCTCTGCAGAGATAGTCACTCTGATAGCTCCCCCTATTTTATCATTTGTCACTTAATTTTAAATCTATCTACTTAACCACACACACACACACACACACACACACACACACACACACACACATATATATGTACATTTTTATGTGGTCTTTGTATGGATGTGTGCCATGGCCTTCCTCACATGATTTAGCTTTCCAGATGAATAGGTTCATTTTCTCAAATGCATGTTAAACTCTTTGAGGGTGGATGTTTTCTTTGTATTTCTACAAAAAAGAAGGGTTCACCAAATACTTTTTAATGAAGGAATTATTGAATAAATATATTTGTTCAAAAATCCAGAAATGAATCTGAAGTGGAATAAACAATTTGTGATTGTCAAAAAATGAGAAATAACATCATGCCCTTTAGTTCCTTCTTCATACGATTATGAAAAAAGTTTACGATACAAGGATTAAAAGCTAAGTTTTTTAAAATCTGAATCTGTGATTTTATTGGAGTCGGAAACTTCCACAAATGAATTGGCACCTGTTGGACAACTTCTCTCCTTAAAGTGTTTCCATTCGTAGAACATTGAATCGTTTGTATGTGTCAGGGCAAGACTTGAACCTAGATATGTTTGGTTCTGAGTCCAACTTTTGATTATACTACTCTATTTCTGAACAATGCAAGTATTTAATAACCATATTTTAAGGATGAAGACACAAAAGCCAAGAGAAATGAAAGTACCTGTCCAATGCCATGCAGGTCATTTGGAATAAAGGTGGAATTTGAACCCAAGTCCCATGATTCCAGATCCAAAGACCTTTCCAACAACGTCAGTTGGCCTATGCTTTGCGTTCCTTTTTATTGTTGTTGTTCAATTGTATAAGTCGTATCAGACTCTTCATGATCTCATTTGGGGTTTTCTTGTCAGAGCTCCTGGGGTAGCTCGCTATGTCCTTCTCCAGCTCATTTTACAGATGCAGAAACTAAAGACAAATTGGGTGAAGTCCAGCGTCACCGAGCTAGAGTCTAAGATCCAAGTTTTACTCAGGAATGTGAGTCTTCCTGATTCCAAGGTCAGCTCTCTGTCCACTGAACCACCCTTTTATGATATTAGCTTGCCTAAAATCTCTCCATTGGAAATCACTCCGTTACTCAGTTTTCTAAACTTTTGCTGTTTCAAGCAGAGAGCTTGTAAGAAGGTCCAGACCAGGTATCTGACCAGGGCAGTAGTCCATTTGTATGTGTACAAGCAGGACGTCTGCCTGTCTGCCCACCAGCTTGTGCCGTGGTTTCCTGCTTTTATTTAAGATCTCCAGAAGCTACAGGATGTTCCTCTGAGTGTGATCTAAACATTAAATTTTCTTTGTGGAATACAAATCAATCCCAACTACAACAAAAACAGCAACAACAGTAGCAACAATGTCAACAGAAAAGGTTTTTCTTCCTGATAACAGCAGGAGGCAATTTGGGGTGGGGTGAGTTGAGAGAAGACAGAGTTTAGATCACAAAAAGGTCTGGCTCCCTATTCTGCCTCTGACACAACTAGATGTGTGATTCAGGCTGAGTCCCTTGACCTAATCTTGCCTGAGGCTAGTCTCCAAGATGAATAGTTATAGCAAACTTGCTAATTGACCTTGGTCTATATCCTTTCCACACTGGGAGTTCTTAGCATGCAAATTTAGAGCTACTAGGAACCCAAGAAAGTGTCCAGTCCAAGTCCTCCATTTTGCTTATGGGGAAATGAAGGGGTCAACAAAATCACCTATCAGTGATATCTAACAAAATCAGGGTTTTTGCTCTGGAAGGGATGGATGTCAGAGGCTACATAGAACATCCCCTTCATTTTACAGAGAAGGAAACTGCGGACTGATAAGGTTAAATGAATTCTCCAAGAGCATGTAGGTAGTAAACAGCAGGATTCAAATCCAGATTCTCTCTTTCTTGAGCTAGAGTTTTGTTTCAATATACTCTGTAAGACCCCCAAAAGTCAGGAAAAGGTTGCTGTAGCTTTCAAAGCTAATCTTTTTGCTTAGTTGCTGGCTGCCTTTGTGAGGAACCAGTCAGCCTGCAAAACCTAAAAGCAAGACTGTAATTGCAGAATGCAGAAAGTTTCCTGTTTTCCCAGGTGGAAATGGGTCTGGGCTGGATGGAGGGGGTGAGGTGCAGAGCAGAGCAGAGAAAACTCACTAAACTAAAAATGAGAAAGCTCAGCTGTGACATGAGAGCCACCATCTTATTGGCCTGAATGAACTCCAGTCACCTGATAGCAGGAGAGCCCCCATTAGTGGGGAGACAGCAAGGTCATAGTAAGTGATGTTTTCATCCTCATCACATATCTCATCAGGCAACAGGGCCCTGACTTGCAGAAAATCCTTCTCCAATGCACAAAATGATTGGATCTCTGTAGTTATTCAGTCTTCAGCAGTAGGAGTCGAAGCTGCCTCTTGCAAACATACTGTCATTTGTGAACTGCAGGTGCTGTGGATTAGGGCCACCTGTTGAATGACATCCTGGGAGCTAAAATGCTAATACCATCACCAAGTGGAACAGACCGACTGCAAATGTATCCATCTGGGAGACCCCTATGCAGGATGGGAAGAACATTTTCCTGCATAATATCTCAGTCATTGTTTCCAGATCTCTGAATCAAAGATTCTACTCCTCCTTTATGTTTGTTCTCCTCTTTCTCTCCCAGGTGCCTGGGCCAGGGTAGGGACTAAATAAATAAATGATTATGAATATGCATGAGATCATCGCTCAATTCCAAACATAATTCCAGAGCATCAAGGATGAGCCTTGGTACCCACCTTCCAACATAGGGGAAGAATACCATGTGCAAATTGAGATATAGACTTTTTGAGCATGGACAACATGGGAACTTATTTTTCTTGAGTTGCTTAATTGTTCTAAAGGTTTTGTTTTGTTTTCTTTCCCAGTGAAACTGGGAAAAGGAGAGAAAATAGAATTTTATTCGTTGAAAAAGATAAAGCTAAATTACAAAAAATAAACGATTGCCAAATTATGGTAAGAATCTGAGTTCACATTGTGACCCTACCCTATATTATCCATGTGATCTTAGACAAACTGCTTGACCTCTTAACACCTCAGTTTCCTCATCTGTAAAATAAGAGTGTATGAGTGATCTATTTTTTTTTTTGGTCTTCTTTCATAATGAAGGACAAGAACCAAAATAAGAGGGTAGACTCCGTGACTTCAAATGTCCCTTTCAGCTCTTAGCATTTATAAAAATTGCAGATATACTTGGTATCAACCAAGCCTGCCACCTGCAATTTTTGAGGAGTGAGAAGCTTAATGGCTTGACAACAGGCATATTACCAAGGAACACTGAACAGGTGAACAGGTGAAGGTTTGTTTCATCCTTTCCCTGGGCAAAAGAAATACAGGCACATTTTAACATAGTCACATATACTTTCTTTTTTTTTTTTGTTAGTTTTTTGCAGGGCAATGGGGTTAAGTGGCTTGCCCAAAGCCACATGACTAGGTAATTAGAAAGTGTCTGAGGCTGGATTTGAACTCTTGTCTTCCTGAATCCAGGGCCGGTGCTCTATCCACTGTGCAACCTAACCACCCCTCACATATACTTTCAAAAGAAACCATCAAGTCCAACTTCCTTATTTTGCAGATGAGGAAGCTGAAGTTCAGTGTCTTACCTAAGTCACAGGATTTGTATTCAGTTATTCCTGACTGGCACTCAGTCAATTGTGCCATCCTGCAGTCTACCTGGGAAAGTTAGGAAAGGATTCATTGAATTCACCAGTTTCCTGACTCTGTTGCTGTGAAGGAGTTCCCTCAAACCACAGACCAAAAACTTCTTCATAAATTAGTAGATTATTGAGTTCCATCTCTTCAGTTGGTAGGGACCTCAAAGACTATGGAGACACCCTTAATTTTCTAGTAATGAAACTGAGGATCAGAGAGATAATGGGATCCTAGATCCAGAGCTCAGAAACACCTTGGAAGCCACCTAGTTCAATACCCTAATTTTCCAGATGAAGAGACAGACTTGTATAGAAGCAAAAGGACTATCTCAGTCAGGGTCACATAGCCAGCAAGTCAGACACTGGACTAGGGCTCCGGTCTTCTTGCCTCTAAGGTAGACACTCTGCTCCTTACTCCAAGTTTCCTCTGTCAAGAATTGCTTTAGCCCTACAAAATTTTTCCTTCCTGCACTCCTTCAAATTCAGCCACTACCTTGATGATGGAATTAACTCTGACTTTAGGGAAATGACTCTTCAAACAGACAATAATTCATTCATCTCTGGACCTATATTCAAAGTCTCTCTCAAGCTTAGTGGGACCTTCTAGAACTCACTCTTTACTGGCATAGTCTTCAAAAATCCAGGCTCATCTCCAAGCCACAAAGAATTGCCAGAGGATTTTACTGGAGATTTCTATTTAGGCATGCATGAGCAAAAGCATTATGAACCCATCCTTCTTTTCCTCCAAGGACAACTTCCCCTTTCCTCCCTTTTAAAATCTTTGCTTCTTCTTCTTCTTCTTCTTCTTCTTCTTCTTCTTCTTCTTCTTCTTCTTCTTTTCTTCTTCTTCTTTTCTTCTTTTCTTTCCTTCTCCTCCTTCCTCGTCTTCCTCCTCCTCCTCCTCTTAAATTTGGACCCCTGATTTCATTCAAGTGGTGGAACTGCCATAGTGATGACTCCCTTCCCAGATGAATATTAGCAATTTAGTGCTCAGGGAGCTTGGGAGTTTGAAAAGAGTTTAATTTTGGAAGGTAGGTGGCAGAGTAGATAGAGCAAGGAACATGGAATCAGAAAAATCAGAAATCAGATTTCAAATCCTTCTTTTGAACTTCCTAGTTGAGTGACCTCAGAAAAGACAAATCATGGCTCTTCCCCTGTCTTTTTTATCTGTAAAATGGGGGGCTGTCATGAAGTTTACTATATAAAGTGACCTGAAAACCTGGAAGTACTAAACAAATGCTACAGTCAGTGTCGTTGTTATTGTTGATGTCGTAGCTGACTTGTCTGTCTGAGGCAGACCTTGAATGCAGATCTGCCTGTCTACGGTACTGGTATTCTACTCATTCTGCCAGCAGGTCTCTCAGCATACCAATAACTTAGTTCTTTCAGTTTTTTAAATCACAGATTTTTTTAAAAGTATTTTATGAAGAAGCTATGTGGCACAGAAAGTAGAGCACCAGCCTCAGAGTCAGGAGGACCTGAGATCAAATCTAGACTCAGTCACTTAAAAATCACCTACCTGTGTGACCTTGGGCAAGTCACTTAACCCAAAAAAAGCACTTTATTCTCAAACATATTATACAGATGGGGGAACTGAGGTTCAGGGAGATTAAATGATTCTCATAGTGGTATGCTGAGAAGTGCTTAACAAACAGACTCAGCAAATATGTATCAAGAATATACCTTTAAGATGAATCTCCACCTGTCACTTTCTTAAATTTAGACAAGAATCAAAACAATAACCACAGTTCTAACATTTGCTGATATCTGAAGTGTTAAATGCTTAAAAGGGGGAAAAAAAGCAGTGATGAGAGGGGGTGAAAATGGAACTGAAAATGGAAAAATCTGCTTTCTTGAGCCAACTCCAGCTGGCTCAAGCACAGCCTTACTAGAAAGTATTAGAGGAAAGATTTGAACCCAGGTTTTCCTGGATCTCAATTCAGTACTTTTTTTGCTAGAATGCTTGTTAAAATTGTTGCTTATTAGTAATCCTAAACAATTTAAAAAAACTAAATACTATGGCACCTGTTGCTCTGCAGATTAATACTATTTGGGCAGTGACTTTTTCAGGCCCAAGTAACAAAAGTGTGCCTTAGTTATTTGGTCTAGGTTTTTGCCTGTAGAATGTAAGCTACCGGAGGGCAGGGATCTGTTTGCGTATTAGGTGCCTATTACTTGCTTATTGAATGACTGATTGAATGGATATATTTTGAAAAGGATCATGGGTTCATAGTGATTCCCTCTTGGAAGGTATCTTAGAGGTCATTCCATCCAATTCCTTTATTATACAGATGAAATTCATTATGTGCCAGTTAAACATCAAGAATAATCCTAGAATTAAAATTCTTTTTTTCTCAAAGAAATGCAAAAATCTGCCTTCATAGTTGTTAAACAGACTCAAACATAAGCTTTAAACCACTTTAACTTAGACACTTTCCTAGACTAAGTCTTTAAAAAAAAGTTCAATCTATGTTACATCAAAAAATCTAGACCAGATATATCATGCTACATTGGAAGTATCTCTGGGGGTAGCTAGGTGGCACAATGGAAAGAGAATTGGTCCTGGAGTCAGGAAAACCTGAGTTCAAATCCAGCCTCAGGCACTTTAATAATTACCCAGCTGTGTGACCTTGGGCAAGTCATTTAATCCCATTGCCTTAAATAAATAAAATTTTTTAAAATAGAAAGTGTTCCTGACTCTGGAGTCAGAAGAGGAATTCAAATTCCTCCCTTGCCACTTCCTAATGCTACCTGTTGCACTGGGAAAAAAAATTATTTAACTCCCCTTCCTCATTTTCAAAATGATGAGTTGAATTAAACAACCTTTGACTTTTTCCAGACTTAATTCTAGGATCCCATATTTATAGTTTCATGAAATTCATAGATATTCATTACATACTCACTAAATCCTAATTACATCTCTAGAATCCATACTTATTTTCTCAAAGAAATTCAAAATTTGCTTTCAATCAATTGTAGACCCCAAACCAAAATCTGATGTCTTTCAGACAACTCAAAATCACATGATATGAGAGGTTTAGGAAAAACCCTTAGTGATCATCTATCCCACTTGTTCAACAGAGGAAATCATTACAAGATAGGGGGCCTTCTCTCTGCTTTTGATTCACTTCTGGTCAGAATTTTTCTTTTCATTTCTCAGTCTATTGCAAGACTCTCTATCCTTCTAGGAATGGTTTAGGCTACTATGGTGGTCAGAACATTCCAACCCACTAAATTCCTTTCTCTGGACTTCTTATAATAGTTGACTTCTCTGTTTTTTTTCTTTTTGGTTAATTTTCCTTTTATGAATGTCTCATCATTTGCCAGAAATGCATTTAAAGCCAATCTTATAGACTGTAAACTCCTTGAGGGGAGTTTCTGCTGACCAATTAGCTAATTGACAGATATATCTTTTAAAAAAAGAAGTTTGTTTTCCTCTGAAAGCTATGAGAAATCTTACCAATACAGAAAGAACTGCATAGATGCATTTTTAAAAATCTATTTATTTCCAGCTCTCTCTAATATACTACACCCATGGATTCAGACATCTTTCATGAAAACCCGAACTGGGACAATTTCTGGTGTTCCTCTAGCTTGGTAAAGTAAATATTGAATAGAATTACATTTTAATAAAAATATTAGCATCCATGAATAATGAGGACTAAATTCACTCAGGATTAAACAACATCTCCTTGATTCAGAAAACTTGATCACGGGTCTCCCCAGAGATATAGCACAAGGAAACCAGAGATTTATTTCTGTAGGAAGGAGCCTTTGTCATTTTTTAAAAAGTCCTATTATTAATTATTAGTCAAGTCCTGTAGCAGCTTCTAGCAAGGAAGAGAGAGAAAGGGTGTGAGGGATGGAGGGCCTTAGCTTCAAGCTTTTTTTTTTTTGCCTAGCTCCACAGGACTTAACTGAATCAGAACCATCTGGAGGAGAAATCAGAAAAGAACTCCAATATCTGAGGAGCTCCTGGGGGCCGATTGCCTAATTATGATGGAGTACACACGACCACTCCTGTTCATTCCCTTCAGTGTCTCTGTCCCTCCCAACCTCAAATCCAGCTTGTCAAAAGAAACAGCAAAATGTGAAATGGATTCAGAAACAACCCTGCCCATAGCATCGGAAACTGAGCAACTCGGGGGCTTAGGGTGAGAGAAAAACCCAAACCAAGCAGTCTTGATGCATAGTACAGCCTACCGAAGAAAACAAAAGGCAGCGAGTCCTAGCCTCCCTACCCCCCCCCAAGTCTTCGCCAAAACTTTTCATCCTTCCCCCAAGATTGGAGGAAGAATCCCCACCTGCATCCATTCAACCATCCATCCACCTCCCTCCTGGGTCTCCAAGTGGCGTCTCCCTTGAGACCTACAGTCAGTGGGGCTTAGAGGAGGGGGTCCTGGAAGAATCCCAAGAACAAGGGGTGCTGAGCGTGTGAACGCGCGCGTGTGTGCATGTGTCTGTGGGGGGGGATGGGGGGTTAACCTTATGATCCAGGACGCTGATGTATCCATCCAACGGCCGTCCCCCCGGAGGAATTCCTGGGCGCTGCGGAGGCTGTCCCGGCTGCCCGCCGCTGCTGCTCGCCAGCCTCAGGCGCCGGCTGCTGTCGGCCGCGGGCTGGCCGCTGGCCCCCGCCGCCGCTTGCTCCTGCTCCCGCGGCTGGGGGGGCTCCTTCTGGCCTCCGCCGAGGCCGTTGTACATGAGCAACAAGCTGGTACACATGGTGGTGAGCGCCAGACACACGGCCAGCCCGTGGCGCTGTCAGGAGAGAGAGAAGCCGGCTCAACTCGCTTCTGCCCTGGCCGAAGGGCGCCGCGGGTGGAGTCGGCACCGCGGAGAGCTCCCGAGCCCCGGCCGGAGCCTGGCGGGTCAGCACCGCGGAGAGCTCCCGAGCCCCGGCCGGAGCATGGAGGGTCAGCACCGCGGAGAGCTCCCGAGCCCCGGCGGGGGCGCGGCGGGTCAGCACCGCGGAGAGCTCCCGAGCCCCGGCCGGAGCCCGGAGGGTCAGCACCGCGGAGAGCTCCCGAGCCCCGGCCGCTGCCTCCGTCGGGAGCGGCCCGTCCTCCTCGCCAGGCCGGCAGAGGCTGCTCCCGGCCCGGCCGGGCGCGGGGAGGGGGCTCGGCTCGCCGGGGCTCGGTGCCGCCGCCGCCGCCTCTGGCTCCCGGGCTCTGGGCGGCGGGCGGGGCGAGCTGGCCAGCCGCGCTCCGGGGGCAGGGGCGGCGGGGGCTGCTCGGGGGGACCTCGGGGGAGGGAGGGCTGAGCGACTCCCCGGCTCCGGCCCCGGCTCCTCCACCCCCTTCCCCTCCATCAGATTCTCTCTCTGTCTCTGTCTCTCTCTGTCTCTCTCTGTCTCTCTCTCTCTCTCTCTCTCTCTCTCTCTCTGTCTCTCTCCCTCTCTCCCCTATTCCAAGCAAGTTTGAACCTGTCTGGAAAAACGAGAAAGTCTTCAGGCAACTCTTGCCCCCCCCCCAGCCGTTTCCCCCAGACTGATGCTCCCCCCTTTCCCTCCCCCCCCCCCCCCCACTGGAGGAAGCGCGTTGGGACCTGAGTTTCCCGTCCCTGGTCTTCTCTTCCCTAGGCTGGTGTGCGTGTGCGTGTGTGTGTGTGTCTGTGTGTCTCCGTGTGTGTCTCCGTGTGTGTCCCCGTGTGTGTGTGCGTGGACACGCATTCAGAGAGCGGGTGGAAAGTTGTCCCTTGGAACCTGAGGAGCTGGGGGGAGCCGGGGCCGGCGGGGGCGCGCGGGGAGCTCGGAGCCTGCGCCCGGAGTTGGCAGCTGGCACTCACCATCAAGGTCTTCATCTTGGGCCGCCTCCTGCTCCCGGGATGCTCAGGCGCGGGCGTCCGAGGCCACTTTCTCTCCTCGCCTTGCCATGGTCAGGGCAAGTGGGCAGGGGGTGGCGGGGGCCGGGAGCGGGGCCGGGGCTGCGGGCTGGCCGGCAGCCCGGGGAGGAAGCGGCGGCGGCGGGGGCTATTCGGCCGGGGAGCGAGAGCTGGGCTCGGGATGGTGCAGAGATTAGAGCCCGAATTCAAACTGAACTGGACCCTCTTGGGCTCCCAGTCATCTACACAACTGCCGCCCGCCGCCGCCCGCTGGGTCCTAAAACCCGCGCCGCTCTGCCCCTGCACAAGGGGGGAAGGCACCTCGTGCAGCCTCGCGGGGCGAGGGGGGCTGGGGAGGTAACTGGGTGCCAGTCCTGGCGGCTCTTTCTTTCTTTCACACGGTCACACAGGCACACGCACACACAGAGCTGCTGCTTGAATGAAAAAATCCTGTAAACCGAATTGAGAGGGTTGGCTCCCCCCCCCCCATGGCCACTGAGCAGAGAAGTTGCTCTCTGCAGGGCTCATTTGGTCAGCAGAAGCGAACTCCCCAGGAGGTGGAGGAGGAAGAGGCCCCTAGCAAAGAACCGCTGGGCTCTGGTCCGAGGACCTGGGGTCAGATTCCACCTGTGATACTCACTTTCCAGGGGATGGTGGTGGTGCCATCACTTAAGCACCTTAGGCCTCAGTTTCCTTATCTGTAAAGTGAGGAGGTGTGGACTCCAGGGTCTCTAATGTCCTTTCCAGATGACTGAGAATAATAAAGAGGGGGAAGAAGAGAGCAGCAATAACAGCAGCATAATATGTGAAGATACGTTATCAAAGAAGAAGGCCCACTGAGTTCAGGGGCTGCCCCTGACAGTCTGATCATCCTGGGCCAGTTACCCAGATCAGAGGACAGCACCCTTCAACTCATTTCTCTATGCCTACTCTGATTTAGGGGCGTCACTCAAGGCCGGCTGGCCACAGCTCTCCCTTGGTGTGTTAAGGGTAACCTTGGAGGCTGCCCAAGGTTTCCAGCACTAACCTCCATCAGTGTGCTTCTCTTCCGACGGAGAGGCTGTTTGACCTCAGTGGATAGACTGCTGGGCTTCTGGAGTTAGGAAAATCTGTATTGAAATTTCACCTTAGGCACTTATTGACTGTGTGACCCTGAACAAATTATATCATCATCAGCAGCAGCAGCAGCAGCAGGAGCAGCACTACCACCATCACTATCACCATTATCTTCATAATCACCCTCAGCATCTTCATCACCACTGGCTCCGTCACTGTCACCATCACTGTTATCCTCATATCAACATCATCTCCACCATCACTGCCACCATCATGACCACTCTCACTATAATTACACCATTATCATATCATCACCATCAAACTCCATCATCATCACCTCATTTACATAGAACTTTTAAAAGATTTGCAATGTTCTCATTGTTCTCCCGCAGTCTAATGGGGGAGACTACATGCAAAAACAGTATGTGCAAGCAAACTCCATGAAGATAAATTGGAAACTCTTTTTATTCTCGCAGCAATCCTAGAGGTTTAGATTACAGATGAGTAAACTGATGTGAGAACAGTTGGTGGTGCTAGAGTGCACCCAGTCTGGAACTCTTTGTGAGTTCAAATCTGGCCTCAGACACTTACTAACTGGGTGCCAAAAAAAAAAAAGAGAGCTGGAAGCAACTGGAAACAAGTTCCACAACAAGAAATTGAAACAGAATCATATGATTTGCCCAGGGTCACAGTGTCTTCACTTATCGTCAGTTGTCTTATCTCTAAAATGAGGTGAAAGGACTTGAAGAAATTTTAGGATCTCATGTAGCTCTAATTTCCTAATACTCAGATCTCTCATCACCTCCCACTCCCTCTAGGATCATAAATTGCACAAAAGTTTCAGATTCATGATTTGAAGACATGGTTTACTGGAGTGAGTCAGTCAGCCAGCATACATTTATTAAGCACTTACTGTGAGCCAAGGATGATATGAAGTGACTACAAAGAAATGCAACTTTCCAGCTCCATAGATGATGAAAGGTGGTCTCAGAGGGGAAAGATCTCTTACACACCCTATGCCTAAATCCCTCCATACCCTTCCCATAGCTCACACTTATACTCCCTACACCCATAGACATTCACACACAAACCACAGACACAAGTCACACACACACACACACACACACACACACACACACATTAACATCCCCCACACTGGAAAATGAAATAGCAAACTACAATAGCATCTTTGCCCAAAAAAATCCCAAATGGGGTCACAAAAGGTGGACATTCCTGAAATATCTATAATATCAATCCATACATACACATGCACATTTATACACATATGTATACACACTTTTTGTAGATGTCTACATGTATAAATGTGTATAAATGACAGTCATTTTGATCTATAATGAAGGACAAGAACCAACCAATTTCTAAATGTGAGCATGTTCATATATCTATATATTAAAATATATATTTCTATATGTAGATATATCTACATATCTATCTATATCTATGCCTATATCTAGTCTCTACTGATGTCTATATCTATCTAAATAGGGAATCAAGCTATTACTTGATCAACACAGATAACCCAAGGAGAAGAAGTCTTCCTCTGTTTTCTCTACAATTTACAGTTTTAGAGTTATCTGGGGAGCTGAGAGTTAAGTGACTTGCCCAGGGTCACATGTCCAGGATATGTCAGAGACTGGACTGGAAGTGAAGATTGCTGAATGCAGACCATCCAGGACTGTTCTCTATATAGTACGAAGCATCTCCAACACATTATTATCCCATATGCAAATGCATAACTATATGTCTATTAAATATGATTAATCATGCATCATTGACTCACAAATGTAATATAGTAGTGACATATACAGTTTCATTAACAAGACCTTGGGAAAGTCACTTAACTCTATTCCTCATCTGTAAAATGAGCTGGATAAGGAAATGGCAAACCACTCCAAAACCTTTGCCAAGAAAATCCCAAAAGGAGTCACAAAAAGTTGGACATGACTGAAAAATGACCAAAGAACAACAAACAACATATCTTCATGTAAACATAATATATTTTTACCTATCTGTATATGGTAGAAATGTACATGCATGAACACCTACACATATGTGTATATTCATATATGTAATATATATATATATATCTATAGCAGCTAGGTGGCATTATAGTACACAGAGCATCAGACCTGGTATCAGGAAGACTTAATTTTTCCTGAGTTCAAATCTGTCTTCAGACACTTATTAGCCATGTGACCCTGAATAAATTTCTACACCCTGTGGGTCTCAGTTTCCTCATCTGTAAAATGAATTGGAGAAGGACATGGAGTCATGAAGAGATGAACTAGTCAACAGCAACAGCAACAACGGCAATGATAATACTTGAGATCTACCCCTACAAATACAATATATGTGGTGCCTGAGTTTGAGCTCCACCTCTGACATCCTTGCTGCGTCACCCTGGACAAGTCCCTTACTCTCTCAGTGCTCCCTGGCCATTCACGAAGCCTGTAAGTTGTGGAAAAGCTTCTGGCTTTCATTGGGTTCTGTATTGATAGAGGAAGTCATCTGTCTGTAGCTATGATGTTTGCCTTTGGATTTGATATCCAGCAAAGATGCTCTGTTATGTTTAGTTTCAATTTGTATCATTTTTAACCATCTTCCTCCACCCACATGTTAACAGTCCTTAGTCCCTGGAAGCCCTAGAATTCCCCGGTTCACAGGGTCCTTATCTTTTAAACCTTCATCTAAATTATTTGCACTCACTACTTGCTGCATCGAGCCCCTTAATGCCTAGGGGTCTGGCCCTACCCGGACTTTCAGCAGCACGTACTGCTCTTTTTCCATTCTCCATTGAAATGATTTTAAAGTTTTCCAAACATTCAGCCCATCCCAGCCTCATTATTAACAGGGCCTGTAGATTCTTCTCTCTAATGACATTTTTTTTTTTCTGTCTGCAGGAGATAAAATGGTTCATATTCTCATTTTATAAGAACTTTCAGGTCCTTATTGTTTCCTTTCTTTGAACCTACTTGCTTGAATGGCTCAAAGCCCCTCTGTGAAAACTTTTTTTTTTCCTTTCAAAAGCCTTTTTAATTATTGTTTTGTGCTGGGAAATTCCCTTTGAGAGTTTGCTTTCAGGTTGATTCTTGTGCCAGTTGAAAATGACAGCATGTATGTAACTATAATGATGGAGCATGGCCCTGAAGAAGAGAAGGGAAATATCCTTTTCTCTCTCCCTTGAAGAGCTGAGGGTCTCTGGGGATGGGATTTGGTATGTATTGGGAGATGTAGATGCATAGGCTGGTTTTGCTGAGCTTCTTTCTGTCTGTCTTGTTTGTTCTTTGGTAGAAAAGGCAGAAACTCTTCACCTTTTGGGGATCCAGGACTCTGGTGATTTTCTGCTCTCTGTCCCTTCGTAGAAGAATTTAAAAAAATACAATGCAGGAAAGTAATTTTACTGAAATATAGTTATCAAAATTTAGTAAAAAACCCAGAGTTCATGGAACCCAGGTTAAAACCCTTGTTTTACAGAAAAATAGGAGAGAAGTCTATTTAGAAATGAAGATGGGATAAAAACAAAAGATAGCAATAATTTTTAAAAGAAAATGATAGCATAGTGCTGATAAAAAAATTTATGTCATATTCTCTTCTGAAATAGTAAAAATATTTTTTGTGGTATTACTGAAAGTCTCACCAATGCCAAGAAGATACTAGAAATGTTACTAAGATGGAGATGTTCTACAGGCTAAGTGAACCATGGGGCCAGTAATGGCTTTATCAAGGCCAAAAAAGAGACATGATAATCCTTTCTCCCCTCCTTCCTCCCTTCTTCCTTCCTTCCCTTTCTTCTTTTTAAACTTTTTTATTGAAACTTTAATTTTTCCAATTACATGCAAAGGTAGTTTTCAACATTCATAAATTTGCAAGTTTAGGAGTTTTTCTACCACCCTCCTCCTCATGGCAGCAAACAATCTGGTAAAAGTTGTACATATACAATCTTGTTTAACATAATTCCATATTAGTCATGTTGTGAAAGAGAAATTAGAATTAAGGGGGGAAAATAGTGAGAAATAAACTTTCCTTCCTCTCTTCCTCCCTCCCTCCCTCCCTTCCTCCTTTCCTTCCTCCCTCCCTCCCTCCTTCCTCCCTCCCTCCCTCCCTCCCTCCCTCCCTCCCTTCCTTCCTTCCTTCCTTCCTTCCTTCCTTCCTTCCTTCCTTCCTTCCTTCCTTCCTTCCTTCCTTTCTTCCTTCCTTCCCTTAGTGTTGAACAAACATTATAGAACTTCGACTATTTATAGCTAAGGAGAGCCAGGGTCATACATTCAGCATTTTCTGAGTAACTTGAGATGGTTAAATGAAATGGTTAATAGCACCATGGCAAGTCCTCTTGATGACTGGAGAAGTGACTATGACTTATTCTTTCAAAAAAGACAAGCACTTTGGAAAGCCAACGAAGCATTCCTGCAGTTTGGGCCCTAGGTTTAAATGGAACCAGTGATTTGTTCAGATGAGACCAGACAGACACAGGGTAAAAATATGGCCAGGCCCTGATTCCTACTTTACTGTGGAGCTGCACTTCAATTAGTAAAAAGAAGGGCCAGCTTGATGAATCATTGAAAGCCAATTATCCCCTGGTTCTTCCAGACGGCCTGCACCATGCCACAAAAGGCAGCTCATGAATTTTGTAAGACTGTTTCTCAACACTCCAGCAAGTGGCCCAGTGATGGGTGGGGCTTTCCGAATGCATTCATTCAGACCAAAGAGAAGCTGCCTATTTTTAACTGTGGTATACAGCTAGGCAGTAGATATCTGCTATGTAGAGCATCTGATCCAATTCATGGGGCTTCAGGGTCTCCCTTTTCCCCACACTGTGGACAGTAGCTTGGTGTTTATTGCATCTACTGACAAAAAGACAGTACGAATTTAGCATTTTTATACCCAGTTTGTTTGAAAAATATCTGATCTCTGATTCTTCAGTATCACTTAGAATGTAGGCTCATAGGATCAGTGATTCAGAGCTGGAAGAGACCTAAGATGCCATATTAGTTAAACCCCCTAATTTGACAGGTGAAGAAAGTGAGGCTCAGATGCTTCTTTTGACTATAGGCACACTATGGAAGTTCTTTCTGGGGAAGGGATGATGAAATGGCTGAGGTACTCTATCAAGCAATAAACATTTATCAAGCTCCTACGCTAGCAGGCACTATGCTAAAGGCTGAGGATACAAAAAGAGTCAAAAAAAACCCCTGCTTTCAAGGATCTTACAATCTAATTGCAAAGAACTAAGGCTACTATCTTAGTTATCCATCTGGTTCAGAAAGATAGTGGTCATTGCTGGTGACCATTCAAAAGATGGTTATTGAGAAGTCCAATACAAATATAATATAGTAAATAAAATGATTAATAAGCAAACAACAGAAATTAAGAAGTTTTTCAGATTGAAATATGCCATAAATACATAGTCATTTGGGCTTTGGGAAGCAGATATTACCCCTCCCAGAGATTGGAGAAAAGAGTCTTCAGTTTCTTAGTCTTCCTGAAGCCTGTCCTTCCCAGTGTTCCCTAGCTCCCCTATAGAAAGCTGCCATTATAGTTTTGGTACCTGTTTTCCCTCTTCTCCACAGAAGCAAGATAAGCTATAGATTCTATCTGTACCATTCATATGCTACATTTATACATTTAGATAACTCATGTAACTATACCTATCTTTCACATAAAGAGGGGGTGACTTTTATCGCAACAAAGAAAACCTCTCTCCTTTAGTGGCTGTCACACTTGGGTTGGAGGGAGGAAATGGGATATATGTCTCCAGTAATTCTCCAGCTCTTATTTCTTCACTAATGACCATGATCGTTTTTCTTCCCAGGCCTCATGAGGGCATAAGGAGGTAGCTGTTCCCTTTCTTCCCAGAAAAGTATTCAATTGGGAGAATAGAGGGTTCCCTTGTCTCACACATGCAAGTCTGCATATGTGTGGATGGAGGGAAAGGGATGATGTTACTGGATGATTAGAAGTCAATATATATT
This sequence comes from Macrotis lagotis, assembly GCF_037893015.1. Taxonomy (NCBI): domain Eukaryota; kingdom Metazoa; phylum Chordata; class Mammalia; order Peramelemorphia; family Peramelidae; genus Macrotis; species Macrotis lagotis. The sequence goes on from NC_133659.1 coordinate 1,593,151, forward strand.
GCTTTGTATTTAAAAGTAATGAGGGGACTGGGCTTTATAACCATTTATGTGGCCTTCCCCTTCTCTCAACACTAAGTCTAGGATAATATGATCTTCTGTAGTGGAGAACTTCCATATCCTCTTTCTATACCTTAAGTGTAGATTTTGTCTCCCTCGATAGAATTTAAAATCTTTGAGGGCTTTTCTTGATTTCTTTACATCTTAGGATAGTGTGCTATCCTTAGGATATTACATGTTAATTTAGGAATAGATGCTTGTTAATTGATTAGTTGACTGAATTTTGGAGTCAGTGAAATATAGGTTCAAATATTGTCTCTGGTGCACTTTTTCACAGCGTGAGCCTAGGCAAGTTGCTTAAACTCTCTCTCTCTCTCTCTCTCTCTCTCTCTCTCTCTCTCTCTCTCTCTCTCTCTCTCTCTCTCTCTCTCTCTATATATATATATATATATATATATACATTCACATCAGATTTGGCACAAGAGAGTCTGTTCAAAATCTGGCAGGGCCACTTATTACCTATGGCACCTCAGGCAGTTCTATTGAACTCAGTTTTCTTTTTTGTAAAATAGTTTGGATAATATATATTCATAAATGTTTATATATATATATATATGTGTGTGTGTGTGTATATGTATGTATATATAAACTTGATGAAACCTCCAGATAGATTGTTAAGCAACATAACCCACCAAAAACCTCCACAAAAAATGCCCAAATAATGAAACAACTTTTCAGTGAGTTATATTGGAGGAACTTCAGAAAAACATCTGGGTAAAAGGAGAGTATAGCCCAGATTAGATGGTAGAATTGGAAAGCTAGCTTTTAGTCATAGTACAACTAAGGTCCCCATGCAAATCTTCAAGCAGTGAGTCCCAACCCCAGTTTGGAAATCAAGGTTTCAAGCTCTGGGAAGTTGGTGCAGTGTTGGGCTATCTTAATGCAGGGCGCAAATCAGAACACCTGAAATGCCAGAGCAGCAAGGCAGGGACCAGAACCCCAGACCCCAGCAAAATAAAACGAAAAAAAACAAAACTTGGGAATATACACAGGAACAGAGTTCAACTGACAAAATGATCAAAACCCCTCAAAAGTGCTAACCATTACATTTACTTTTCTGATTGGAGTAATAAAAATACCATCTTAGAAGAAGAAAGCAGTGGCAAAATTCCTCAATGTGTAACATCTGAAAAGTTAATGAACTGATCTCAATTCCAAAAAGAACTCAAAAAGATCTTAAAAAACCATTTTAAAAACCAAAGAAGAAAGGAAGAAAAAACTGGAGAAAAGAAATGAGAGTCATGCAGGAGAATAATGAAAAATTAATTGAAGAAAACAATAATTTTAAAAGTAAAATTGGCCAAAATAAAATTAACCAAAGGGAAAAGGAAACAAAAAAACTAACCAAAGAAAATAAAATCTTAAAAATTAGAATAGGACAAATGAAAATGAATGACTCTGTGAGATACAAAGATGCCATCAAACAAAATCAAACAACTCAAAACATAGATGAAAATGCAAAGTACTTCTCAGGAAAAATTACCAACCTAGAAATAGATCCAGAAGAGATAATTTATGAATTATTGGTCTACCTGAAAGCCATGAAAAGAAAAAGCCCTTGGATGATATCACGCAGAAAATAATTATGGAAAATTTCCCTAATACCATAAAACAAGAAGATAAAATAATCCTTGAAAGAATCCACTGATCATTCCCAGGAAGAGATTTCAAAATAAAAGTTCTAAGGAAAATTGTAGCCAAATTTCAGAATTCTCAGATAAATGGAAAAATACTGCAGTTAAAAAGAAGCAATTTAAATACCAGGGAACCACACAAAACTTACCAAGTTTAACATTAAAGAATCAGAGGAACTAAAATATGATATTCTGGAGGGCAAAGGATTTTAAATTACAACCAAGAATCAATTACCTTGCAAAATTCAGCATATTTTGTTCAGGGAAGAATATGTAATTTCAGTGAATTGGAGGACTTTAAAACTTACCTAATAAAAGACCAGAACCTCATGAAAATTTGATCTTCAAATGCAAGACTCAAGAAATGCTTAGAAAGGTAAATGGAAGAGGGAGAAAATTCTAGTTAACTCTTGAAAACTGCATTTCTCTTAGGACAATTGAAGGGAACATATTTAGACAGTCTTATCTAATAAATTGACTGTGCTATGATCTAACTTTTAGCTTTTGAGGGTTATATTCTTAGTGAGTCAGTGGAAGGGAGGGTAGTTGGAAAGGAGATGTGGGTATAAATGGACTGTGATGTGATCAAATACTTAGCTCTTGAGAGCTATATTTTTATTGTAGCAGTTGGAGAAATTGTTCTTGAAAAGAGGGTGTAAGGTTAAATTGATTATAATTTATGTATGCTATGACTCTTGAAAATTGTATATTTATCAGGACAGTTGAAAGGAGTATACTTTGATGGAGTACTGGTATAAGACAAGTATAAAACAATTAGGATGTGAAGAAAAAGACTATATCAGGAGTAGGTATTAGAAAAGAAATAATACCACATGATGAGGAACAAAGGACCTATTACAGTAAAGAGAAAGAAGGGAGGGTATGAGCACTGAGTAAATATTACTCTTAACAGATTGGGCTCCAAGAGGGAACAACATAGATTTCCAAATGGCTTTTCCTAAAGGGAAGTAGGGGGGAGGGAAAGAAAGGAAAAAATGAGACTGATAAAAGAGAGGGGGATAAGTAAAAGTAAATGTAAAGGTAAATTTAAAAATAAAAATAAAGCAAAGGGGGAAAGGGAGAAGAAAAGGGTTGGTAGAAGGGAGGGCAGATTGAGAGAAGCAGCAGTTAAAAATAAAACATTGGGGAGGAGGGATAAGGGGAAAGGAGAGAGAAAAGAGCAAAAAAGGGGAAGATAGGATGGGGGAAATGCAGAATTATTCATTTTAACTATGAATGTGAATGAGATGAACACTCACATAAACTACAAGTGAATAGCAGAGTGTATTAAAAACCAGAATCCTACAATATGTTGTTTACAAGAAATACATTTGAAGCAGAGAGATATACACAGGGTAAAAGTAAAAGGCTGGAGCAGAATATATCATTCTTCAGCTGAAGTAAAAAAAAAACTGGGGCACAATTCTGATCTTAGACAAAGCAAAAGCAAAAGCAGATCTCATTAAAGGGGATAAGGAAGGAGAAATACATTGTAAAGCTAAGACTAACTAATAGATGAATTTGTGAAATTTTGTGAAATACTCCTTATGATGCCCATCACCTGGGGAATGGCTGAACAAGCTTTGGTATGTGAATGTTATGGAGTACTATTGTTCTGTAAGAAATCATGAGCAGCAGGACTTCAGAAAAGCATGGAAAGACTTATATGAACTGATTCTGAGTGAAGTGAGCATTAACAATAACATTGTGAGATGATCCAACTACAATGGAAGCAACTTCTTTCAGCAGTTCAGTAATCAAAAACAATCCTGAGAATGGTTGTGAAAAATGTCACCTACATTCAAAGAAGAAACTGTGGATTCTGAATTCAGAGAAAAGCATCCTCTGTTCACTTTTTCAAACTTTTATATTTTTTCTTTCTTTCTCATGTTTTTCCCCTTTAGATCTAATTTTTCTTTTACAACATGACTAATATGGAAATATGTTTAAAAACGATTGTACATGCCCAACCTATGTCAAACTGTTTGTTGCCATGGGGAGGCAGAAGGGAAAGGAAGGTGGTAAAAAATGTGGAACTCAAAAGCTTGCAAAGGATCAGTGCTGAAAGTTATCTTCACATGTAATTGGGAAATAAATTTAAAAATGAATTAATAAATAAATGGAAAAATAGAGCTCTTAGAGACCATGGAGATTTAAAAAATAAAATAAAAGGAAGAACTGAGTTTGGACAGAATTCATAAGCATTTAATTGACTTGCAGATCTGTTAATAAGGCCATTTTTAGTTTGTTAGGCTTGGCAAGGACATTGCCAAAGTAAGTGAACTTGTCCACAGTACTCAAAACTTCTCCATTTGATGTAATCAGTGGTTCCACATATGGTGGCTGATGGAGCACCTAATTGTTAGTCCAAATTGAGCACAAGCAGCAGAGCATTGATGATACATCCTTTGTTGCATCTCAGCTTCAGAGGTTGCATTGAGTGCACAATCATCTGCAAATACTCATAGACCACACAAGATCCAATAAACCTGAAAGATGAACAGATCTTGTGAGAGAACCAAGCAGGTATCATATCCAAATAGCAGCCCTGAGTTAAACTAGACTGACAAAGGAAGAACCAGTCTTTCTGGAGTGGTCACAGTGAAGGGGAGCTCCATGAAGCTGGGTAGGTTTTACAATCAAAACTAATCTAGTCAATATTCTCGAATGCTTGAATGACAGACTCATGATAATGAGATTGCCACCTCCAGGAAAACACCATGCCACCACCATCAGCACTTATGCTCCCACCATGACAAATATTGATGAGGCTAAAAATTTTATGAAGACTTGGAGACACTTATCATTAAAAAGAGGATAAGTTTATAATTCTGGGTGACTCTAATGCAAGAGTAGGCTCAGATTACCAGACTTGGCAAGGACTCCTTGGGAGGAATGGAGTTGGAAACAGCAATAACAATGGTTACTTACTACTGAAGCCTTGTGCATCTCCTGACCTCATCCCAAATATTGTCTTCCATTTACCTCAATGCAATAAACCTTTCTAGGTTAAACAATCATGCATATTGGTCCAATAATTTGATTGTTGGAAACATATCCTGAAAGTGTTATTAGAAATAAGAACAACATAAAGATAGTTATCTATTCAAGGATTTTCCCAGAAGCAAATTCTGAACAATTGCAAATTGAAATTACTGGAAACAACTGCACTATCTAATGAGAGAGGCCTGGCTGGTTATATCAACTTAGATACATTCAAGGAACAGACTACAAAAATGCCATTAACATTGGCACATGAGAGGGGCATACATAAATCTGAAAGAACATTTAGGAATGAAAAATGAAAGACTTGAAGAGAAGTCTATTGTTCCCCCCCCCCAAAATAATCAAATAATCTCAAAAAAAGGTAGAAAGTGAATGAGAATTAATGGACAAGAATATAACCCTGATTGAGAACTTGGAGAAACTAAAGAAAGTTTATGATATTTCATCTGTTTAGATAAATTCAATTAAATATAAATCATTTCCAAATTAGGCCTATTTGATTAGATTAATGTTCAATGTTATGGTTTTCAATAAAACATTTAATTAAAAAGATGCATGGTAGACATATTATTGGAGGAGGGATTTTACATCGGCATTTTGCTTTATCCAAAGTAATTTAAAAGATATAATCAACAGAAATGAAGCACAATTATATTTTGTGTTTTCTATGCCTCTTAGATAATTTTGTGTGATTTATGTGATTGCAAAAATGTGGCTAGTTTATATAGCTTACAAAAATCTCCTTCCTCCTTTTTCATGCTTTTGTCATGAATACCCTTGAAACAAGTATTGATTATTCTCAAAAAGATTTTGTGGATAGGAGAACAGATATCTAGTCAATAGCTATGTCATATTCTTGATCACATTTTTTGGTCATAATAAAATCTGTGATTGATTCCAAGTGTGGAGCATCCTCCTTCCAGATCACTTGAAAATCCATCACTTCTACCTCCAAGAATCCTGACTTTCCATCAAGAGTCGATTCAAGTGCTCCATTTCATGCAAGGCTTTTTTCTGAGCTGTTCAGTTGTCAGTGCCTTTTGTGATTACTGTGTCCTATGGATGGCCTTATCTGGTACTGTTGCCTCCAAGGAGATAGGGTCCTTGAAAGAAGGAACTTTTTGTTCTATTTTCCCAGTGTCCACCACAGAGACCAAAGCATGGTAGGTATTTCATAAATTCATACATGAATGCCTCACTTCCTTCAGCATCTCTTCCTCTCTAGTAAGGCTTCACTCTGGATTTACTTGTTCTGTTCTTCCTTTGTCTTTGGTTTTCTCCAGCACCATTCTGCAGCACACCAGGGACTGTGGCATCAGAAACTGTGCTTTCCCTGAAATCATTGGAGAGTAAAACAACTCACTGGCTTCCTAGACTGCTGAGACTGTTTCATTATTGTTTTTTTGTCTATATCTTCTCTTCCGCCTGCTTTCATCCATAAATGCTCTAGCGATGATGTGGCTTAAATGGAATCCAAACCCAGCTTCTGAAAACTTGTTATCCCCTTCTTCTTTTCTTTTCTTTTCCTTTTTTTTAGTTTTTTGGTTATTTTTTGTTAAGTGACTTGCCCAAGGTCACACAGCTAGGCAATTATTAAGTGTCTGAGGCTGTATTTGAACCCAGGTACTCCTGACTCCAGGGCTGGTGCTTTATCCATTGTGCCACCTAGCTGCCCCCCCCCACTATTCTTTTTAGTAAGATTTGACAAAATTTTATCCTGAATTAGTGTTGCCCTTGGATATCACATTGTACTACCAGGGAAGAAGATCAAGGTGGTTTTGAGGTTCTTTGGGCTTCCTTGCCATGCCAGATTTAAACCAGCTTAATTTCTTTAATCTGGGTTCATAGCTGTCCCTGGTCACATGATCAAATTGGAATTGGCCTCCATTTCACTTCAATAAGCAACATTTCCTAGAAGTATTTTCTGTGTGCCAAGCATGTATGGAGAAGGCAAAGACAAATAGAATGAAGCATCCCCTCCTCTCGTTGAGATTGTATTCTATTTTGTCCTTTCTTCTGAGTTTGTTCTTACAATTAGATCTTCTGTCTGTAGAGTCAGATGATTAAAAATTAGTCCACATGATCCTTAACAAATCACTTCATCATGTCACCCTCAGTTTCTTTATCTGGAAAATGAAAGAATAATAACACCTGTCAAGGTTGTAAGAATTAAATGAGATAACATTTTGAAAATATTTTGTAGATTTTAAAGCACTACATAAATATTATTATTATTAACAGCTCTTATTTCTTATCTGACACAATATAGTTAAGTTCATTTTGGGGATGATGTTATTGGCACTACCCAATGCCCAACTTACATTCTTGAAAGAAAGGTTACATTATAAATATAAATAAATTAATAAAGTAGTCTATAAGAGGCTTTGACTTCCTTCACTTTTCAGTCCTGAGTCATGTTTCCTGACATATAATTTGCTGAATTCCTCTAGGCCCTGTTTTGCTTTGAAGTCACCGAATACTAATACATGCATTGATTTAATTTGGAGGGTCTTCTGAGGTTCTTCATAGAATCAATCTTTTTCATCCTCTGCAATGGATATTGGGACACAAGGTGCAAAATTTTCCCGGGGTCTCTTTGTCACATTCATTAGGAACACTTCAGTAGGGCATGTCTGAATATCCTACAAAATGATGATTTTCATATCCTTTGGATGGACAAGAAAACCAGATCCACTGCTTCCCTTTTTGGACCTTTCCAGGAGAACTAGAAGCCAGCCTGCCATTTAGCTGTAACTTTTTGCTTTTCTTCCGGTTTCATTTATAGAAAGAACATCATGAAGGATTTGATTAAATTTGTCCAGTAACATATCCATTTGTTGGTCATTGAATAATGATCACATATATAGAAGACCAACAGTGAAATCATTGTTAACAGTCACTTTACCATCTGATTCTCTGTATTCCCTGCCTTCTTGTCTGGCACTTTCATTGCAAAGGGGAGAGGAAAAAGGCATGTTCAGAAGACTGAGGGAAACTTTCATTTTTCTTTATTTCAGGGATTATTAGGCCCAACTGATTCAGCACCCAGGTTCCCTGAATGACTATTTTTCTTAGACAGGATGTACCCTTGGAAATCAGACAGAGTGCTTCATTGGGATGGTACTCAAGGCCTTTCTAGTACAACTGGGCTTTCCCAGGTCTCCCTTTTAAGAGAAGGTAGGTTCCCATCTATGCCAAGGAAAGGGATCACAGGAGAGCCGATTGGGCCATTCAATGACTACATTTACAAAAATACTTTGTTTAATAAGGCACTTCAATTCAATAGCTTTCTGAAGTTTGTAGAACAAATATTAGCAAGCCCATCTTACAAATTGTAAAAGTGAGGTTGCCTTGATCTATAATAGCCAGAAGCAGAACAGGGACTCCATTTTTCCTGTATCCAATCCCATAATTCCAGGGTAAACTATATTCTGTTGCCTTAGACAGACAGATAATCAGAAAGACAAGACATTTATTAAGCACATAGTATCTGTTAAGTTCTTCCTACACAAAACCAAGAAAACAAAATGGCGGGCACTGGAATATCTGAATTCTTTGTTAAAAACTCATTTTGAACTTAAATACAAAAAGGCAAAAAAAATCAATGGGCATAGCACAGCATGAAAGAGGATTCAGTATGAAACATGAATCTCTCTTGCACAGTTTATTTTTTAAGAACTATGTAATAACTATTACTCATCATTCCCAAAGCTACCCCGCTTTTCTTTTCTTCCTTCTGGCTTGTCTTTTATTCTCTGGGGTGGACTTGGTTTTCTCCCTACTTTCCTGTCCCTTACTTGGGAATATGTATGTATGCAAGTGTATACATGCGACTATATACATATCTATGTAAACGCATACTATATACACTTCTGTTGATCAGTTCTTTGGAGGTAGATAGCATCTTCCTTCGTGGGTCCTTTTTAGTTGATCTGAGTATTTACAATACTCAAAATGACTAGTTGCTCACAGTTATTCTTAGAGCAATGTTGCTGTTAAATGTACCCAGTGTTCGTTGGCTTCTGCTCATTTCATTATCTCATCTGAGTCTTTCCATGCTTTTTTTGAAACAATATTTCTTATTGCCCAGTGGTTATCCCTCACAATCATATACCATTCCCTATATAGCCAACTCTCCAATTGATGAGCATCCCCTCAATTTCCAAAGCATCTTAATTCTAATGGCAAAAGATGGCTCCTATAGGGGAGGTGCAAAGCATAGATAAATGCATGTGAAGCAAAGAAGTGGGTATGCACAGTAAGCATCTGAGAGAGTAGACTAGAGTGAAAGAGAGAAGGAAATGAGGGACATAGTAGAAAAATAGAAGGAAACCACTAAAATGATTCATTGGAATCCTAGAAATCAGAAAGTTGGTAGGGGAAAGGTTTTTTCCCTTAGGAAGATGATGAATTCCATTTTGGACATGTAGAGTTTGAGGTGGAAGTGGGACATCAAAATGAATATTTCCAACAGTAATTTGGTAATGTGGAACTAGAGGTCTTGGAAAGAGAATAAGACTGGATATGTATATTTGGGAGTTACCCGGAAAAGTGAGAATTGAGTTTATGGTAGCAGATTATATTTTTAAGAATAGTGTAGAGATGGAAAAGACTAAAAACAAAATCTTGAGGGTCATTGTCACTTGGGGGGTATCAGAAAGAAAACAAGTTAGTGAGGGAGACTGAGAAAGTTGATTTTATATACTCATTCAAGTGGTTTTCATACAATCATTTTATTTAAGGTTTTTGCAAGGCAATGGCATTAAGTGGCTTGCCCAAGGCCACACAGCTAGGTAATTATTAAGTGTCTGAGGCCGAATTTGAATCATACAATCTTCTAAGGAACACATATGCATATTTGAAAAGTTCCAAAGTGGGTTCTTCACAGAATCACAGAATTTTCAAGTTGAATTGGCTGTCAGTGGCCCCTCTAGTCCAGCCCATGGCCATACCCTACTACAACATTTCCCAAACTTGTCATCCAGCCTTTCCTTGGTGGGGGGGGGGGGGTGTCTCCCATTTCTTAAGGCTGCTCAGTCCACTCCAGGATAGTTTGAGTCATAGAGAGGTCAGGTTTAAATCTGCTCTTTGTAACTTCTTTCATTGTGCTTAGTTCTGTCCTTTAGTGTCAAAAGGAAACTGTCTAATGCCTCTTCTGCAATATATCCTTTCAAACATTTGAAAACAGCATTCCTGATCTTTCTGAGACTTCCTTTATGTGGACCACGCAACACTCATGTCTCCAGCTCAGCCTCATGTAGCCTAGACTCAAAGCTCTTCACCAAGCTAGCTGATGTCCAATGGAGACTATCCACTGGTGAATGTCCTTCCTAAAATGTCATGCCCAGACCTTAATCTGTTACTCTAGCAATGGTTCCAACAGGGAAAATAATCAGTATTACTTTGAAAAATTAATGCATCTTCCCAGATCAACAGCCATATGGCCTATATGATCAGTATTAGCATTGAACAATGTAACTAATAACATCAAAAAGTGGGGTGAAATGGCAAGTCCTTGGCTCTTGGAGTCAAGAGATCTAGGTCTGAATCCGTTCTCCAACATTATTAGCTGTGATCCTCAGGACGTAGCAACTTCCTCTGTAGCTCAGTTTCCTCTGCAGCTGGCATTGACCAAGGACACAAAGCCCCAGGACTGCAATTTCCCACAATGCTTTGAGACAATTGATCATTACTCACTGGAGAAAAACTTAACACTACATTTCCCAAGAGGCTGTAGGCCCAGTTGGCAATGTCCAGTTATGGGTTAATAGTGAGAGTTATAAAGGGTATTAAGTTTAAAAAGAGGAGCTGAATCTGTTGTTTGACTGGAGAATGGAAATCAATTAGTGGGCTTGCAATCAAAAGATAAATAGGGATGGGACCTGGGGAGAGAAAACCCTTGGAAATCAGGGATATTAAGTAAGGAGAAGGTTGTATAATAATAATAATTATTATTATTATTATTATTATTAGGCACCCTGGTGTGTGGTGTGTGTGTGTGTGTGAAACTTTTAGGAGTATTCTTCTAGGATGGGAGAAAAGGGAGGGCCAAGGAGAGTAGAAAGTCTGGTGGCTCCTGCAGTAGTTATCCCTTTTGGATCTCCTGGCAACTAGTGCTAGAAGTCAGAGGAGTGCAGTTGGGTCCTATGCAGATGTAACTCCATGGGTGGAAAGGGTATGTGAGAGGGGTCTTCATAGCTTAGGATCTCTCTTTAAATCAATAGGGGCTTCAGCTCTCTTGGGCAGATGAACAGCATTGATCAAGATTCCAATGGAAGATGCCGTTGATTTCTAATACAAATTGGCAAATTAAATGTTTTTGTTTAAGAAGGAGACAATCTAAAAGAAGGAATTTTGTCATGGCTAAAGTCTGACTATTTGTGACTTCATTTGGGGTTTTCTTGGTAGAGACTAGAATAGTTTGGCATATCCTTCTGCAGCTTATTTAACAGATGAGGAAACAGAGGCAAAAAGAATTAAGAAATTTATCAGGGTCACACAGCTGTTATCTGAGACTGGATTTGAACTCAGGTCTTCCCACTTTCAGACCTGGTACCTCACTGTCCCATAAACAGCAGTGATGACAGTGGTAATAATAACGATAACAATAAGAACATTAGCGTGTAGACCAATGCCCACCGCATAGTATACCCCACTGAGTAATGTTTCTTTTGATTAATTGACAAATAGCCTGTATTCATAGAGCACTTTAAGAATTAAAAGAAAGAAGATGAAGACTTGAGTTCCTGGAATGGAGGTTTAAAGAGGGAACAAATGTAGTTCTGTGAATTTGGGTAACTTGACTACTGATGGACAGTCTTTGCTATATTTTCTGCTAAAGAAAAAAAAATCAGTGCTCAGAGCAAGAGGAAGGAACAGTCTTATTTGCAAAGAAGAAGGACTTGTAGCATTTGTAAAGGGGGGAAATGTTGGAGAGGATGAACACAGAGCTCGACAGAGACATCTGAACCCCAGAGAGGACAGATGTTGTGATGCTTCTTGAGCTCTGGCTGACACTGAAAGCTGGGGGTGATGCACCATCTCCAGAGAGGGGGATGCTGGGTAGCTTTTCAAAGACAGCAGTTATCCTGGCAGGAAATGGAAAGGGTAGCAGCTGCAAGAGGAGGAGAATAGTTTTCAAAATGAATTTAAAGGTGCATTTTGGGCCATCCTAGCAATATTTCTGCTAATTTAATGGGCCTGGTGGCTATCTATGTGCTTTCCATGCCTCTTTCCCCATGGTAATTTAGAGGATTTTCCCATCTTCTTTCTCATATTTGAAAACCTTGGGTGTTCCAGTAGGTCATTTCAGATGCATGCAGATGTTTTCAATGGCATCAAAATTGCCAACTTTAAACAAATTCAAGATTTTTTTAAAAAAATGGACTAAATAATGCAGAGAGAAAATCAGCCATTAATAAAAAATGAGAAGAGCCTGATGGATAACTCCACATTATGTTTCCATCCTTAGTGCTCTCTGTATTATGAGACAATCCAGAGGGAACCCTCCTGCTGTTCCTTAGACGAGCAGAAACATCACTTATTATGACAGGCCAAACAACATTGCTGACAACAACTGGATCTGTTTTTATGAAGTTCCGATATTTCATGTCAGCGACACAAACAGAAGTCCTTGAGGTTTGGCCTTCTGGTGCTCACATTTGCATAATGACTAAACATGCTTGGAAACCTTAGAGGACAGTAAGCATTCAGGTCCCAATGACTGTGTTCTTCACATTTTTCAGCATTTCTGGGCATTTTTAACTTTACCTTTCCTTTTTCCTTACTCCCCCGAGGGACCTCCCTAAGCTCCCTTCAGACTTGCCATTTGCTCTGTCACTAAATCCTTAAGACTTCTGGCCTTTCCATCTGCCCTGCAGCTGCCTCTTTTTAAATGCATTGTCTGCTCCCCTTTGAGTGTGAGCTCCTTAAGTCATGTTTTCTGTTTGAATCCTCATTACTTAGCCCATCACTCAGCACCTTAATAAATACCCCCAATAAATATCTTTTCATTTTTTAATTTAATTCATTCACTCACTTGTATATTGTTTTCCTCCTTGTATAGTCTGAGTCTCAATTCAGCTTAATTCAATAGAAGAGACACTTATAAAGACATTATACATATGGCCTTGTATCATAGTAAGTCAAGGCTGGACCTAAGACTGGAAGCCCCAGGTTTTATCCCAACTTTCTTAAGTGAGCTGTGTGAGCAGTCTCCAGGCAAGTTGATTAATCTCTTTGTGGAGGGCAGTAAGGAGAGGTGGGAGGAGGTCAGGTTGGGAAAAAATTTAAAAACCAAACAATATTTTATATTTGATCCCAGAGGTGGCAGAGAATCATTAGAGATTTTGTAAGAGTATGGCATGGTTAGACAGATGGGTTTTGGAAAATCACATTTATAGTTTAGTGGAGCACATAATCGAGAGGGGAGAGACTTGACACAGGGAGTCCAACAAGAAGATTATTGCAATAATTCAGAACTAAGTTGATGAGGGGGTGGACTAGGACTAGTTTCTAAACTGAGTCAAAGAAGAAAAAAAGGTGCAAATTAAAGTGTTAGGAAAGTAGAAATGATAGAACTTGGCAACAGATTGGCCATGTGGAATAATGAATAGGTAATGATGAAGTTAGGAAACCAGGTAACCTAGAGGATGGTGTGATGTCTGCCAGGAACAGGGAAATTAGAAAGAGGGGAAACTTTGGGAGAAAGAGAATGAGTTGAATTTTGGACATGATGAGATTAATCTATCTATTAAAATGTCTATTAATGTCTATCTATTAATCTATCTATTAAAATGTCCAATGGGCAGTTTTTGATGTGAGATTAATGGTGAGGAGAGAGGTTAGGTTTGGCGTTAGGCTGTATTCTCTTTGAATCTGGCTTTTTAGTCTGTTCCCAATTCACTCAGTTTGTACTATTACCTGACTCATGTCTCTTCATCTACTTCAACCCCTACTCCACAGCCATTATACCCTAAAAGACTTGGACCAGGGGCAGCTAGGTGGCAAAGTGGATAGAGCACCAGCCTTGGAGTCAGGAAGACCTGGTTGGTTCAAATCTGACTTCAGACACTTAAAAATTACTTACCTGTGTGACCTTCGGCAAGTCACTTAACCCCATTGCCTTGCAAAAAAAAAGACCCTTGGACCAGTGTGTTGCTAACATCTTGCTGAATTTTTGCTGCCACATCACCCTCATCACTTAGTTAGACAGCCCTCAGTCTAATAAAATCATGATCACCCTGACCACTCTAGCTGCTTAGTAACCATCACTTAGTATACTTCTAGAATTTCCAAATAGCAATAATAATAATAATAAAAATGTTAATAACTTGAATTTAGAAGACAGCTGATATTTTGAAAATCAGTTTATATATTAATAAACATGCATCTATATTTATATATATTAGCTTATTTGATTCTCACAACACCCTTGTTAGGTAGGAATTATTATTAGCCCCATTTTACATTTGAGAAAACTGAGATTGAAAGAAATTAAGAGAATTTCCCAAGGCTACAAGCTGAAGAAGTAGAAATCAAGTATTCTTGGCTTCACATCTAGCCCACTATACACTGCATTTCCCAGACATTTGTCTGGGCTATAGTATGAAAATTTCATTCTCTTCTTCTTTTGAAAATCAGTTGCATTTTTCTTTCTTCAATTCAGCAGCATCTCTCCTTTTCTCCATTTGAAAGGTCCTCGATAATGGTTAAGTAATCATGTCTACCATCTTTTCATTCCCTGAAGATATAGTTCATTTCTTTGCACTTCCCAAGGGTAGTTAGTTCTCTCTCTTTCTATAATTATCTTGGGTATCAATTCCCTATTAGCCATTTTCGTTCTGTTCTTTCTCCTTCAAATATTTTTCTCCTTGGAGAAAAACATGAAAGGAAAATGAAGACTGAGCCCTTCTGTTTTCTCTGATAAAGACTAACAGCAACAGAGAAGAATATTGGTGTTAAAGAACTGACTTTTGTTTTGGAGGAAACTTTGGCATCATTAAGAGAACTGAACAATATCCCTAAGGCAATCCAGCTGATTCTTCTCTTGTTAAGCCTGGGTCCAGATCACTGGTCATCTGCAGTGTCTGTACAAAATATTGACAGACAAATAAACTTTATGGGCTATCTGTCCAATTGTGTATAAAAGATTGGATGCTTGCCTTCTTCATCTGCTTGGTTTTTCCTGTGTAGAGACAGTTAGATGAAGGCTTTTTGTGATTTGGGATTCTCATTTAAGAGACTATATAATGCCCTAAGTCTTGAGGCAATCAAAACCAAGGCATTCACAAACAGGAATCCATAGGACCCCGTTATTGTTAAGCCAGTTAATTAAAATCACCAAGTGTTTTGGAAGTAGTATATGTTGGACCCTGTGCTAAGCTCTGAGGATACAAAGAAACAGTCTCCACTATCTAGAAGTTTGCATTCTAATAGAGGAGACAATACACAAGAGATAGAATAACCCCTAAACCCCATAAACAACTGATATATAATAACCCCTAATAATCATATGGCTTTTAAAGTTTTCAAGAAAAAATTAACATAATTATCTCTTTTGATCCTCACAAGAGAAGGAAATTCTGCTATTTGACAGTCTATTTTACAGATGAGGAAACTGAGTTTGAGAGAGGTTAAATCATATTTGTCCAGTCACACATCCAGGAACTATCTGGGAAGATCTTGAATTCAGGGCTTTCTGACTTCATTGTGTTATTTAGTTGGCGACCATCAATCAGAAATTCCTTGTTCCTGTGGATTAAAGGCTGGCTAGCCTCTATAATGATGGTAAATATCCTTGGTAGGGTAAATGCCATTCATGATCTCAAACTGACCTTTCATTAGAATCTGTGGCTAATCTTGCCTTTTATTTATGCTTTGGGCATTGCTATCCAAAGTTTGGACAGGTTTTGCTGCTAACTTATTTTTTTTCTTCTGTGAATTCATGGGCTTCTCTGTTACATTTTATTAAGCTGCCTTTGAACAGGAATACAAGATCAGGCTCATGGGCTCTCCCAAATAACCCAAAGGAGGGCATACATTCAGAGCACAGGTCTGAAAGCAAAGAAGTCCCAAGAAGAGGCCTTACCACCCCTAAAAGGTGATAGCGGCAGTAGTAATGGGAGAGTATTCTTGAGAACATTCAGAAGTGTCATGAATCATGCAAAAAACTAGAAACAAAGATGAAGGTCATCAACTGAGGCAAGGCTAAACAAATGATACCCTAGGAGTATAATAGAATATCACTATCCTGTGAGAAGCAACACATTTGAATTAAGCAATAACTCCAATAATATAAATAGAAAGATAGGCAATCACAATGGAACACTACAGAGTTGCAAAGAACAAGCCTAGACTCAAGATCCCTTCCCTTTTTATTTGCAAAGATCAGAGCTGTATGAGTGAGGAAAATTTTATTTTCAGATCTTTTCGATGTAATGATCAGTTGCTGATGGTTTCCCCCTTTGTTATTTTTATTTATTTGTTCTTTTGTTTGTTTGTTTATTTATTAAGTCATTTATTTATTTGTTTGTTCATGTATGTATGTATGTATGTATGTATGTATGTATTTATTTATTTATTTGCGAGGCAATGGGGTTAAGGCCACACAGCTAGGTAATTATTAATTGTCTGAGGTTGGATTTGAACTCAGGTCCTCCTGACTCCAGGGCCAGTGCTCTATCCATTGTGCCACCTAGCTGTCCCTACCTTTGTTATTTTTAACAATTTTCATAAATGTGCTGTTATATGAATGACTCCATTAGAGTTGAGGGAGGAGATACTGAGAAAAATTTAGACATGGAAAACAAGATATTTACATAAAAGGTTCTTTTAAAAATGTAAATAATTAGAGATAAACTTCTACAAATTTATCTACATAGCTTAGGAGGGGAGCTCAAAGTTGATGGTTGATAGAGTTTAAGCTCCTTCAGGGCAGGGAATGTTTCATTTTTATTCTTGTACTCTTTAGTAATTAGCCTGCTTCCTGGAATATATTGGGAGCTTAATGAGTGCTTGTTAATTGATTGGTACTGATCCTCTTCCTTCTAATAGCGTGGGTGTGTGTGTGTGCGGTGGGGTGGGATTTCCTGGGCAATGTGATCTCAGAATCTTGTCTTCCAGCCAGAGAAAGGTGATATTTTGACTAGTGTCTAGCCTGAGCAATCCCAAGTTTGCAAGTTCCAGGATACAACTTTCTACCCAGATAAAGAGAATGTTCTGGGCAATATGCTTCTTAGAGAGAGAAGAGGATAATCCATATGGTAGTCAGCACTGAGAAGAGAAACCATAAGGAACTATAGCCAGACACAACATTCTAGATCCAAGGGACTTATTCCAAAGCCTGGAGAAATGATCATTCTCTTCTACCCATTGACCAACATTTAGCAATTAATGCTCTCTAAATGAAGTTAACCCCCATGACACAAAAGTTAAATGCAAAACTTAGCACGTAGCCCATACATTTGAATTGAATTTATTGAAAGATATGAACTTTAATAAATTATAAGACAGATGAATTATAGTCAGCCAGGACTTGGATGAAGTCCTAATACAGGGAGTGAAAAAGCTGCCAAGACCTCCTCAGGAACTTCCAGATGATGGACACACTCTTCTGGGCCTGTTCTTCTGCCAACCTTTCCATATGGATACAAATAGCAACTTTTGTGGGAGGACCTCAGGATGACTTTGGAAATATGCATGGTTAGATTCCTTTTGACTGTTTAAAAAAATTCTCTATTTCTGACAGGAGTCCTTATCAATAAGTTCCCTAATTTTCAAATGTTGTGAAGATTTGAGAGTAGTAATTGGCCAGGAATCATGTGTCTATGCACCTGTCTTTTCTTTTTTTTCTTTTTCTAATTTAAATATTTTTATTTGTTTTTCTAAGTACATGCAATGGTAGTTTTCAGCAATCATTTTTTTAAAAATGTTTTGAGTTTTACATTTTTCTCCCTACTTCCCTCCCTTCCCTCCCCCTGACAGAAAGCAATCTAAACTAGACTTTACATGTATAATCTTGCTAAACATGGATCCATATAAATCATGTTGTGAAAGAAGAATCAAATTAAAATGGAAGAAGAAAATTATTACAGAGAAAAAAATAACATAATACATATGTAAACTTTTACTAAGTGAAGATAATGAGTTTTGGTCTGTATTTCAACTCCACAGTGCCTTCTCTGGTTATGGATGGCATTTTCCTTCACAAATCTTTTAGAATTATATTTGATTATTATACTGCTGAAATGAACAAGTTCATCATAGTTGAACATCATCATCCAATGTTGTTGTCAGTGTGTAAAATGTTTTTTGGTTTTGCTCATTTCACTCAGCATCTGTTCATATAAGTCTTTCCAAGCTTTTCTGAAGTCTTGCTCCTCATGATTTCTTATAGAACGATAGTATTCAATTACATTCATAAACCATGATTTGTTCAGCCATTGATGGATGTCTTTGCAATTTCCCATTTTTGCCACCACAAGAAAGCTACTATGGATATTTTTGTACATGTAGATTTTTTTAATCCTTTTTCTTGATTTCTTTAGGATACAGATTCAGTAGTGGTATTGCTGGATCAAAGGGGATGTGCAATTTTATTACCCTTTGAGCCTAGTTCCTAATTGATCTCCAGAAAAGTTGGATCAGTTCACAACTCCATCAACAATCCATTAATGTCCCAGTTTTCCCATATCCTCTCCAACATTGATCATTTTCCTTTTTAGTCATGTTGATCAAACTGATAGGTGGGAGATATCACCTCAGAGTTGTTTTAATTTGCATTTTCCTAATCAATAATTATTTAGAACAATTTTTCATATAACTATAGGTAGTTTTAATTTTGTCATCTGAGAATTGTCTTTCCATATTTTTGACTATTTATTAATTGGAGAATGACTTGGATTTTGTACATTTGACTCAGTTCTCTATATATTTTAGCAATGAGTTCTTTGTCTGAAACTCTTCTTATAAAAAGTCTTTCCCAATTTATTTCATCCTTTTTAATCTTGGTTGCATTGGTTTTGTTTGTTCAATTTAATACAATCAAAATTATCTCTTTTGTCTTTTATAATGTTCTCTATCTCTTCTTTGGTCATAAACTGCTCCCCTTTCCATAGATCTGACAGACAAATGATTTCTTGTTCTCCTAATTGGTTTATATCACCTTTTATGTCTAAATCCTATACCCATTTTGACCTTATCTTGTTATAGGGTGTGAGACATTGTTCTAGTTTCTGCTATCTTCCACTTTTTCCAGCAGTTTTTGTTGAAGATTAAGTTCTTATCCCAGAAGTTGGAATCTTTGGGCTTATCTAACAGCAAATTGCTATAGTCATTTACTACTGTTTTTTTTTTTGTGCCTAATCTATTCCAGTGATGTATTACTCTATTTGTTAACCTGTACCAAACTGCTTTGATGACTGATGTTTTATAATATAATTTGAGATCTGGTATGACTCACTTGCCTTCCTTTGCATTTTTCTCAATAATTCCCTTGATATTCTTGACCTTTTATTCCTTCATATGAGTTTAGCTAATATTTTTCTTAGATCAATAAAGTAATTTTTGGAGGTTTCATTAGTAAGGCATCGAATAAGTAATTTAATTTAAATCGAATTGTCATTTTTATCATATTAGCTCAATCTATCCATGAGCAATTGACATTGTTCAGTTATTTAGATCAGATTTTATTTGTGTGAATAGTCTTTCATAGTTGCTTTCATGTAGTTTCTGAGACTAACTGGGCAGGTAGACTCCCAAGTATTTTATATTGTCTACCATTACTTTGAATGGAATTTCTGTTTCTAACTCTTGCTGCTGTGTCTTGTTAGTAATATACAGAAATGCTGATGATTTATGTGGGTTCATTTTATATCCTATGAATTTGCTAAAATTGCTAAGAGTTTTAAGTAGTTTTAGATGATTTTCTAGGGTTCTCTAAGTATACCATTATATCATCTTCAAAGAGTGAAAGCTTTGTTTATGTCCTATTCTAATTGCTTCTATTTCTTTTTTCTTCTCTTATTGCTAAGGATAACATTTCATATATATATATATGTATATGTATATGTCTGTGTGTATTTTGATTTTTGCAAGGCAATGGGGTTAAGTGGCTTGCCCAAGGTCACACAGCTAGGTAATTATTACATGTCTGAGGCTGGATTTGAACTCGGGTCCTCCTGACTCCAGGACCAGTGCTCCATCCACTATGCCATCTAGCTGCCCCTCAAATACAGCACTGAATAAGAGTGATGGTAATGTTTCACCCCTGATATTATTGAGAATGCTTCTAGTTTACATGTAATGCTTGTTGATGGTTTTAGATAGATACTCTTTACCGTTTTAAAGAGCCCTACATTTATTCTTTTGTTCTCCAGTGTTTTTAATAGGAATGCATGTTGCATTTTGTCAAAAGTTTTTTCAGCATCTATTGAAATAATCATATGATTTCTGTTAGGTTTATTATTGATATGGTCAATTATCCTGATAGTTTTCTAATATTGAATCAACCCTGCATTCCTGGTATAAATCCTACCTAGTGTATCATCCTACTGATAACTTGCTATAATTGCTTGGCTAATATTTTATTTAAGATTTTTGCATCCATATGCATTAGGGAAATTGGTCTATAACTTTCTTTCTTTGTTTTGACTCTTCTTGGTATCAGCACCATATTGGTGTCATACAAGGGATTTGGCAGACCTCCTTCACCTATTTTTGCAAATAGTTTACATAGAATTGGAACCAATTGTTCCTTGGCTATTTGGTAGAATTCACTTGTGAATCCCTCTGGTTCTGGATATTTTTTCTTACTGGGTTCATTGATGACTTGTTTAATTTATTTTTCTGAGATGGGATTAGTTAAGCATTTAATTTCTTCTTCTTTTAACATGAGCCACTTATATTTATGTAAATATTCATTCATTTCACTTAGATGATCAAATTTATCGGTGTACATTTGGACAAAATAGTTCCCAATCATTACTTTTATTTCTCCCCTTATTGGTGGTGAATTCACCTTTTTCATTTTTGATACTGATAATTTGATTTTCTTCTTTATTTTTTGAAAATGTAATTAAGCAAAGGTTTATCTATTTTATTAGTTTTTCATAAAGCTAACTCAGTTTTATTAGTTTAATAGTTTTCTTGCTTTAGATTGTATTAATTTCACCTTTAATTTTCAGAATTTCTAATTTGCCATTTAATTAGGAAGTTTTAATCTCTTCTTTCTGTTTTTTTAGTTGCATGCTCAGTTCATTGATCTCTTTCTCTGTTATTCATGTAAGCATTTAGATATAATATTTCACCTAATAACTGCTTTGGCTGTATCCCATAAGTTTTGGTATCATGTCTCCTTATTGTCATTGTCTTGGATGAAATTATTAATTCTTTCTTGTTGCATGATCCATTCATTCTTTAAAATTAAGTTTTTTAGCTTCCAATTAATTTTAGATATCTCTCTCCATGGAATTTTATTGCACATGATTTTTATTACATCATGATCTGAAAAGGATAAATTCATTATTTCTGCCTTTATGCATTTGTTTAGGAGGTTTTATGCCCTAATACGTATCAATTTTTGTGGAGATGCCAGCTCATGTGTTTTCTGATTCTTAATTGGCCTTGGCCCCTGAGCCTAGCCTCACAGACAGACTTTTTCACACATGATGGTTTTTGAGACAATTTAGCCTTAGGACATATTGAAGATTCCAATTTATCCTAGATTTGCATATCTATTTTCTGGGTTTGGGGAGACGTGTTAGTGCAAAGATGATCAACACTTGGGTGATGTTGAGAAGTTGTGATTATTTCAGGATGGGCAGTCGGCTCATTTTCAATACCAATAAATATCATAATAGTGACTTTGACAGAAGCTACAATTATTTTTGTCCGAATCTCTTACAGAAGAGAGAAGGAAATGATAAGGAATGTTGTACTTTGACAAGAACATTGCTAGGTACAATACATGGAAAATAATGACCTATTAGCCTACAAGGTGAAAGCATAGCAAAGTACCCTACTTAACCCAAACATTTTTCTTTTTGAGTCTTCATATGATGTTGTACTTGTGGTTTTAGTAGGCAATAAGTAATAATACATATAGGAACAAAACAATAGACATACATTTCTAATTCAATTCTCATTTCTACAGGGGGAAAGTCATACAACAGGAGCACCTCAGCACAGAAAGTGAGTTATACCAATCAAAATAAAGCAATGAATAACCAAAGAGAAAAGACCATCATAAACACAATGAGGAGGTATGAAGAATTGAAATTTCACAACTGTTCACTGTTACTGGATGTTTTTTAGACAGGGCAGGTCTTAAAAAAAGAGGGTTTCTTGTCTCACACTTTATTAATCAGTTCAACAGCAATGCAAATTGGGCTAGGCACTGGAAGTACAAAGATAAAAGTGAAATAATTCCATGCTGAAGAATGTTGCCTTTCTGAGGTTGAGTCTGGAGTGCAGAGGACTTTGCACAATTCTGTCAAAATATCATCAAGTGCCCCTCTGGCAACGCTGTGTTCCATAGAGTCGAGTCCAAACACAGGGTGGTATTTAAGAGACTTCTAGTCCTCTATGAAAAAACAATAGAAAAGTCCTCTATTACCCCTACTAGTAGAATTGCTTATGGGTGTCTTCAACTCTACACATATCTAGCCCCTTCCTACCTTATTGCTACCTTGACAAGACTTTGCTTCCTTCTCTTTATCTTAATAACCTCCTGCCTAGTCTTATCAACTTGTCTTACCAGTTCTAGTCAATAGCCTTCTCTTCCCTAAATATTGCTAAATCCTTCTAATAGAATTCTCTTTCAACTGGGGTCCATTTTCAGTTGAATTCTTCTGCTCCTTGAGTTGTCGGTCTCCTTTTTCACCTCATCTTACACCTCCTCCTTCAATTGCTCTCAAAAACTCTCAATATCCTGCCTTTCAAATTTAATCTTTGACTTTCTTTCAACAAGATGCCCTTCACTCACTTGAACAATTTATTTTTAATTTTTTTATTTGAACTTAAATTTAAAATGACAAAAAAGACCATTTGCATGTACACAGTATAACATAAAAAGGGGATTTAATATAAAACCATAATTTCCCATTTCATAGTTTACTGTTTTTTGATAAACCATGTAACAAATACTATATAATTTTCAAAACTGCCCTGCTTTTCTGGTCTTTCTTCTAAGTTTTCTTTTGTTCTCCATTGTTTCTCTCTCCCAAACTTGTCCTAAAAAGGATTACAATTAGACACAAATATGTACATATTATATATAGTTCTATTTATGAATTCTTTTGCTGGAAGTAGAGAACATCTTCCTTCCTAGGTTTTTTATGCTGATTTGATCACTTATAGTATTCAAAATGACAGTTATTCAAAGTTGTTCTTAGAACAATATTGTTAATACTGTATACAATGTTATCTTGATTTTGCTCATTTCACTCTTCATTCTTTCTAACTTTTTCTATTTTCTAAGAATTAGAAAGGTATAACAATAGAATAGAGAAAGACATAAAACTTACAGCAAATAAATGTAATAACCTTGTACCTGACAAAAGTAAAGATGAAATTTTGTGATTAGAATTCATTATTTGATAAAAATTGTTGGGAAACTAGAAAGCAGAATGATAGAAATTGAACATAGACCTATCTTGCATCATTTACCAAGATAAAGTCAAAATAGATATATTACTTAGCTACAAAAAAGATATTATAAGAATATTATAAGAACATGGAACATAATACTTATCAAGCTTATGGACAGGTGAACAATTATGAATAAACAAGACATAAAGAGCAATGTTTGGTGTGAAATAAATAATTTTGATTACATTAAGTCAAAAAGTTTTTGTACAAATAAAACAAAGGTAACCAAGATCAGAAGGAAAGCAGAAAATTGAAAAAAAAGTATAGATAGTTTAATAGATAAAGGTTTTATATCTAAAAATATATTAAAACTTTGTCAAATCTAGAGGAATATGAGTCATTCCCCTGTGATTAATGGTCACAGGCTATGAACAGGCAGTTTTCCAGTGAAGAAATCAAAAGTCTTTCCATGTTTTTTAAAAAATGAACTAGTAGGGCAGCTAGGTGGTGCAGTGGATAGAGCACTGGCCCTGGAGTCAGGAGTTCAAATCCAGCCTCAGACACTTAATAATTACCTAGCTGTGTGGCCTTGGGCAAGTCACTTAAGCCCATTTGCCTTGCAAAAAAAACCTAAAAAAAATGAACTAGCTCATCTTTTCTTAAAACACAATTACATTCCCTCACAATCCTATCTCCCAGAGATGGGAGATAGCATGTCAAATATGAGGAAGAATGTACTGTAGAATGTACACAGGGGAGATATGTATGATGAGGTTGCAAACTACAGAGCAACTGGTGGCACAGTGAACAGAGCCCTGAGCCGGGAACCAGAAAGACTTGGGCTTAAAGCCACCTTCAGACACCTACTAGCTCTAAGTCACATAACCTCTGTTTCTTCATCTACAACATCAGGATAATGAGAGTACCTACCTTTATTGTTTCCTTCTTTCTAGTCATGTGCAAGTTGGGAAGAGCTTTCAATGCCAAATATGGGAATTACCAGGGAAGTCCTAGGGAGACCCAAGGGCTGGGTTGGGGTGGAAGGTGAATTAGAGAGGGGGAATTTTGAGGCTGAATCTATTGCATTAATCCAGATGAGATGTGATGAGGGCCTGGACTAGTGTGGTGACATAGAGGAGGGGTTGTAATACACAAGATGTTCTAGATGGAAACCCTATGATTTGACATCTACTTGGATATGACAGTGGATCCTTCATTATCATGCAAAAAACAAAACAAAACTCTCGGGCAGTCAGGATACCTCAGTTTGAATTCCAACTTATCTATTTACTTATATGATCTGGGACACATAATTTTATCTCTCTTGGCCTTCACATCTTCATCCATGCAGTAGAGATATGATATAATGGAAAGAGCACTACACTGGGAGTGAGAGAAACTAGGCTCAAAGTCTGTGTCTCTGTTAATGATTACCTGAATTAAAAGTAATGATCTCTTGGGATCTCAGTTTCCTCATCTGAAAAATGGGGGAGTTGAATAAGTTGGACTCTAAGATTCCTTCCAGATCTAAATCTTTGGTTGGATGTTTTCTAAGGTGCTTCATTTCCAAACCCTATGGCCCTAATCCCTTCTAAAAATCAATTTAACCAAGTATCTGCCAAGTTAATATACATATTTAGCATGGCAATATGAAAAAGAACCACATCTAAAAGGCTAACATCTTCCATTATATCTAGACCAACACCAGTTGTCCTGTTCCTTCTATATCAGGCCACTGGATTTCAGATGATTCTGGAAAAGATAGAGAATCATGACTTTGCTCAACACCCCTTTAATCCAAAATATGTGCACATCGTCTCATTATTTATTTGACGTCATGGTCTTTTTCAAGAATGAAGAAAAATACACACACATATAGATAATCTATAACAGCTTAGGTTTTGTCTTTTCTAAGATCCTCTTCCAGTGTTTTATAGTAGACAGGAGGTCACTGATCTCTCACAGGACTTGCCAATGGACCATAAAACCTGATGAGTCTAAGTAAGCTGGAAAGACTTAAAATTAAAACTTCAAAGGTTATGACCAATCTCAATTTTCTCATCTGTAAAATGTAGATAATAGCTCCTACCTCACAGAATTGTTATGAGGATTACATGAACACCATCATCATAACATCATCTACATTCTCAACAACACAACCACTATCATCATCATCATCATCTTCTTTTTCTTCTTCCTCTTCTTTTCCTCCTTCTCCTCCTTACTGTTGTTTTCTTTTTTACCATAACTTTTGCTGCCATTACTATAACCTAGGAACAAAGTTTTAGTTACTATAGATAAAATTGTGACCCCCCAGGAGTTGAAAGCATCTCGTAGGTCATCAAACCCTCTTGGCAATCTTCCTGAAAAGTGATCTTTCATTTTTGCAGTTGAACATCTCCATTAACTCTGCCGGCGAGACATTTAGAAGGCCACCAAGCATTTACTTAGTAATCTTCTATACTCTAGGAATGTTACAAAGAGGATCTCAGAGTCTAATTTACTCTCAAGAAGTTTGGAGTTCATTCCAAATGAGGATAACTCTAAGGGTTAAGGAATTTATCCTTATGTGACACTCATATGTAAGTGTCATAATTGAGTTAAATTGAAAGGAAAAAAAGATATAGTTTCTAGTTCCAAGTTTGTTGAAATCAAAATAAATGCTGAAGTGAAGACCCTTTTCCTTTTCTTACTCTGAGTTCCAACTTTTTGCATTGCTTTTCTGATATCTAACCAATAGGATATGACCAAACTGCCCAGGGCTGCAGGCTGCTTTGGGTGACTAATTGCCTCCCACCATCCCCCTGCCCCCCACACATATTATTCATTTAAAATCAAAAGCAAGCAACTCACTCTGGTCTGAATGGAAAGTCTTTCAAAGTTATGAATAGACTAATCAGAAATTAGCCAGATAGGAGTTTCCAATTGCATCGATTGACATTTCTTCAGTTTCCTGTGGTTGTACTCTCTGCTGTTCTTACTAATGTTCCTTGTCTCTCTCTACTGTCTTCCAACCCACAAAGGGAAGGAACAATGAACCCAATGATATCTTGGGCACGTTGCTGAGCTGAACTTGCTATTTTTTTCTGCCCTTGCTGGGGTTAAGTAAAATAGGTGCAATTACTAGACAACTCTTCAGATACTTGAGGAAAGCTGTCCTATCCCCAAGTCACAGAGTTACAAAAATTTCAGAGTTAGACAGGACCTGGGAGATTACTTTCTCTGTCACATCATGACATCCTTCCTATAATTCCTAATAGATCAAGTTGACTAACGTGTCAGAAATTTAAAAAAAGGCAGATAGTGGAAGGAATGTAGAAAAATTGGGAAAATGAATACACTGCTGGTGGATTTGCAAACTGATCCAACTATTCTGGAGAACAATTTGAAACTCTGCCAAAGGGATTATCAAATTATGCATAATCTTTGATGCATAAAGACCACTACTTGATCTGTATCCAAAAGAGATCAAATAAAAATGGAAAGAACTTATATATAGAAAACCATCTATAGCAGCTCTTTTTGTGATGGCAAAGAATTAAAAACTGAAGGGATATCCATCAGTTTGGGGTATGGCTGAACAAGTTGTGATATGTGACTATAATGGAATATTATTTTGTTAGAAGGAATGACAAGGGGAAAATATTTCAGAAAATCTTAGGAAGACTAAATAAACTGATGCAAAGTGAAATGAGCAGAACCAGATGAACAATGTATGTGGTAACAGTAATATTGTAAGAGCGATCAACTGTGAAAGACTAAACTACTCTGATCAAGACAAAGATCCAAAGGTCAGGACAAGAAACACTGCTTACATCCAGAGAGAGAATCGACAGACTCTGAGAGCAAATTGAAGCAGACGTTTTTTTACTTTCTTTATCTTGTTTTTTATTTTTACAACATGACTAATATGGAAATATGTTTTGCATGCTTTCACAAGTATGATGGATGTCATATTATATGCCTTCCTAATGGTTGGAGGATGGATTGCAGGGAGAGAGAGGATTCAGAATAGTGAATAGACTATTAGACTGGGAATCAGGAAGACTCTTCTTTCTCAGTTCAAATGTGGTTTAGATACTAGTTGTGTGATCATGGGCAAGTTACTTCATCCAGTTTGCCTCAGTTTCCTCTGTAAAATGAGTTGGAGAAGGAAATGGCCAACATTTCATCTTTGCCAAGGAAACCCCAAATATGGTCACAGAGAGTTGGACATGATTGAAATGACTGAACAACAAGAAAGTCTCACATAATCATAAGGGTCAGAACTGGGATTTAACCCTGGTGTCTTCTGATTATAGGTCTGCGGCCTTTCTACCATACCAACATATTTCTTGAACATAGGGATTGTCTTTGTTCCCTCACCATGAGTTGCTGCATTATTAGCTCCCTACCTTGTGTATCCTCAGTCAAACCACTGCCTTGCTTCTTGTCAGTGCAATCCTGAGGCCTGGTCTTTGCAGCACATGTCTAAGGGGAGAGCATATTTAACTAAACCACTGTACAATTAATTGGACAAAGGATAGTTCTTAGATAGCTTCCCTTAGAAATGATCTGATAAACAATTCATCCTTAGCTATTAATGGCTGATTACTATAATGTACCAGTCCTTGCCAGAGTATTTTAATTTTCAAAGGAATTTGATTCCTTCAATCAAAGGGATCAATTTATAGTGATCGAATTTCAGAAAGCTTTTGGTGAATTAGGAAGATAGATCTTCCCTGGAGAGAAGGACAGGCCTTCAAGAATGTTGTCAGCTGGCGGCCTGCCTGCTTTTCTTGGCATGGACCCTTTAAATGTAATAAAGTATCCTTGTGAGCGTAGTCTCAATCTTGGAATACACCATTGCTCCAAGGAGAGGCAGAAGTAGGGCAGACCTTGTCAGACCAACGTGACAATGTGACAATGGATTTTTAAACAAACACATCAGATTTTATCCTCTAAATGAATGCTGTCAAACCTGGGAGTTAAGACTGATGAACAAAGTATATTTGAGAACCTTGTCATTCTGGTTTGGGGACAAAAATAATTGGCATCCACCAACGGCTCATCTACTCTACCTTAACCCTACCCTAACCAGGTATCTCTTTCTGGATTCTTCCCAGATTTCCTTACTACTAGTTGATAGTGGCTGCCTCTAGACAGCCTACAGCAATAGAAGGAGGGTAGGATTTATAATAAGATGACCTTGGCCCTGGACAAGCCTCCGTACTCCTTGAACCTCAGTTTCCTCATCTATAAATAGAGGGAGTTCTATACTCCCTTGGATCTAGAACTAGAAAGGACTCAGAGGCTATCTAGTCAAATCCCCTCATTACATAGTTGAAAAAACTGAGGCCTAGTTAAATGGTTTATCCAGGTTATTAAGTTAGAAAGCAATCATGGTCTTCCAATTACCAAGTCAGTTTTTTCTCCTCTCTGCTATTTTCTCCTTTGTGGGCTCCTAATTTGAAACTGAATAGCATTCTTGATGGTCTAGATTATGTTCTTGACTTCCTCTTTGCTTAGGAAAAAATGCAATAAGAAGTAGAACCAGTGACTTCCCTCTGTGCTCCTATCTGAAGTTTGCTTTGAGAATGCCTGCTGTTCTGCATTGGGTCTCTGGTTCCAATCTGTCTTCTCTTGACCATTTGCTGAACTCCCAGTCCTGGTCCACCTCTGGGTTACCTTAACCAAACAAGGGAGTTCTCCTGGAATAAGAAGTTATCTTAAAGTCACTTGACTCCTTCTTCACATGAAGGGATCTGGTACCTCCACAAATCTCTACACTTGATCACACATGTCTTGGCCTTCCTAGTCAGATTTCGCTTCTACCCTCCTTCCTGTATCAAAAGAAGAAATATCCTTATTCCTTAATAAAAGGGAGGCAATAGTGCACATTGAGTGGATGAACATTCATTTTCTGTACCGAGGAATTGGTTTCAAATCCTGATTATCATTTTTGACATTGGGTGACCTTGAGAAATTCACTTCTCTGGATCTTATTTTTCTCATCTAAAAAAATTAAGAGAATCTCTGAGGTCTGTGCTTTAGATCTATGACTATGAATGTTCCCATGACTAAGTACCAACCTGTTATATCCCCATCAGATCCTTGCTCTAGGCATCTATGTCCCACATTTAATATAATGTCAGTATTGCACTTTCTACATGCTTGGCATGTTCAAGAAAAAAACTTATTCTCGTTCCTTCTGATATGTTCTGTTTCCTCCAAGGACTCCTTTACTCCAAAATCCTGGAAAAGATTCACATTCTAGGTGCCTCTACTTCTGCATCATCCTTTCATTCATTTCTGGAAGCTTTGAAATATGAATCAGTCAGTATCATGTCCTAATCATCAACTCCATTGATATTTTTGGAGTCCTCATTTTCATCAACCATTTTACAACATTTGATAACACTCAAAACCCTTCATCTTATATACCATTTTCTACTTGCAGATAGATTGTCTTCTTGTTCTCTTACCTTTCTGGCCTCCCTTTGTCTGATTTTATCTCTATTATACAGGGGTTCATAATCTTCTTGGAAGGCTGAGGAAATCTATAAACTCTTGCTCAGAAATGTATTTTTAAATATATTAGATGATACATAGTATTACAAAAGAGATCAATCATATTGAAAATAGTTATCAAAATATAGATATGTTTAAAAACATGTTCAGAGATCCTCAGTTACTTAGTATGATGGATTTTCAAAGTTCTGTCCTTGACTACTTTCTTCTCTCTCTACCTTTGCTTCTTTGGAAACTCTACTCAACTATGATCTTTTTTTAAAAAAAAATTATATTTTCCAACTACAAGCAATGGTATTTTTTACCTTTCCTTTTTTGGGAATGTTTTTGAGTGTTACAATTTTTCTCCCTCCCTCCTCCCCTGACAGAAAACAATCTGATGTCATCTCTCCATATATATAATCATGATAATCATAGATTGATACTGATCGTGTTGTGAGAGAAGAATCAGATCAAACAGAAGAAAGAAAACAATCAAGAAAAAAGGACCTAACACATAAGGTAACTCTTAAAAATGGAAAATAATAAGTCGTGATCTTTATTTAAACTCCACATTTCCTCCTTTGGATATGGAGGGCATTTTTCATCAAAGTATTTTAAAATTGTCTTTGATCATTGTACTGCTGAAATGAACGAGTCCATCAAGGTTGACTATCACCCCATGCTGTTGTTAGTGTGCACAATATTTTCCTGGTTCTGCCCATTTCACGCTGCATCAATTCATGCAAGTTTTCCCAAGCTTTCCTGAAATCCCATCCCTCAGGATTTCTTATAGAACAATAGTGTAATATCACATACATATTTGTTCAGCCATTCCCTAGTGGATGGGCATCTCCTCAGTTTACAATTCTTTGCCATTACAAAAAGAGCTGCTATGAATATTTTTGTACATGTTGGTTTATTTACCCTTTTTTCATGATCTCTTCAGAGTATAGACCCAGGAGTGGGATTGGTAGATCAAAAGGTATGCACATTTTTATTGCTCTCTGGGCATAATTCTGAATTGCTCTCCAGAAAGGTTGGATCAGTTCACAGCTCCACCAACAATGCTTTAGTGTCCCAGATTTCTCACATCCCCTCCAACACTGATCATTTTCCTTTCTAGTCATATTGACCAATCTGATAGTTGTAATGTGGTACCTCAGATGTTTTAATTTGCATTTCTCTAATCAATAATGATTTAGAGCAATTTTTCATATGATTATAGATAGCTTTGATTTCTTCATCTGAGAATTGTCTTTCTATATTCTTTGACCATCAATTGGGGAATGACTTGTGTTTTATATAAATTTGGCTCAGTTCTCTATATATTTTAGAAATGAGTCCTTTGTCAGAAACGCTAGTTGTAAAAATTGTTTCCCAACTTACTACATTCTTTTTAATCTTGGTTTCAGTGGTTTTATTTGTGTAAGAGCTTTTAATTTTAATGTAATCAAAATTATCCAGTTTGTTTTTTGGAATGTTCTCTAATCTCTAATCTCTTCTTTGGTCATAAACTACTTCCTTTTCCAAAGTTCAGACAGGTAAACAATTCCTTGTTCTCCTAACTGGTTTATATTATTACCTTTGATTCTAAATATTGTAGCCATTTTGGCCTTATCTTGGTGTGAGATGTTGATCTATGCCTAGTTTCTGCCAAACTATCTTCCAGTTTTCCCAGCAGTTTTTATTGAAGAGTGAGTTTTTATCTCAGAAGTTGTAATCTTTGGGTTTATCAACCATAGAGGACTATAGTCATTTACTGTGTCTCTTTTGCACCTAATCTATTCCATTGATACACCACTCTATTTTTTGACCAGTACCAAAACAGTTTTGATGACTGATACTTTATAATATAATTTTAGATCTGGTATGGTTAGGCCCCTTCCATTGGTTCTTTTTCTTTAATTTCCTTGATTTCTTGACTTTTTGTCCCTCCAAAAGAATTTAGTTGCTATTTTTTTCTGGCTCACTAAGTTTTTGAAAGTTTGATTGATATGGCACTAAATTAGCAGTTTAATTTAGGTAGAATTGTCATTTTTCTTGAATTAGCTCAGCCTATCCATGAGCAGTTGATATTTGTCCAGTTATTTAGATCTAATTTTATTTGTGTGAAAAGTGTTTCATGATTGTTTCCACAAAGTTTCTTTTTTTTATTCCCATAAAGTTTCTTTTTTTTTATTCCTTAAAGTTTCTGAGTCTGCCTTGGCAGGTACATGCCCAAGTATTTTATGTTGTCTAAAGCTATTTTAAATGCAATTTCTCTTTCTACCTCTTGCTGTTGTATCTTGTTAGTTATATGTATAGAAATGTTGAGGATTTATGTAGGTTTATTTTATATCCTGTGACTTTGCTAAAGTTGTTAACTGTTTCTAGTAATTTTTAAGATGATTTTCTAGGGTTTTCTAGGTATATTATCATAGCATCTACAGAGTAAGAGTTTTGTTTCTTCTTTACTTGTTCTAATTCCTTCATTTTCTTATTTTAGCAAATTTAGCCCAGTTATCTATCTTGTTGATAAATGAGACCTTTATCAGAAAAACTTGCTGTAAATTCTCCCACGCCTCATTTTTTTCCTTTTCTTCTATTTTTTGACTGTCTTGATTTTGGTTGCACAAAACCTTTTTAATTTATATTATGTGACAAAATGATTTTCTATATCTCTTGCTTGATCCTGAATCATTCATAGATCTAACAGGAAATTTTTTTTTCTATATTCCCTTAATTTGCTTATGATATCAGTCTATATGTCTACAAATTATATCAATTTTGAGATGATCTTGGTATATGATGTGAGATATTGGCTTATGCTTTTTTCCTATACCTAATTGCATTCCACATTTTCCCATAATTTTCTTTTAGGTTTTTGCAAGGCAATGGGGTTAAGTGATTTGCTCAAGGTCACACAACTCGGTAATCATTAAGGTCAGATTTGAACTCAGGTCCTATTGACTCCAGGGCCAGGTGTCTATCCACTGTGCCACCTAGCTGCCCCTTCCCATAAGTTTTTGTTGGAAATAGAGCTCTTTTTTTTTAAATCACTACTTCTGGTGGTGATCACTCTGACCAAGGTATTGGGGTAAACACAGGACTGGAAAATTTGGAATGGGGAGGAAGAGGAGGGACTTCAGGAAAAAAGTTCTGCCTTTGAAGTTATTTCCTCTTTGGGAATTTTGACCCTAAACTCTTTCTCTAGGAATCAGATCCACACATGGAGGTGATAAAATAAGAATATAGATGAGTGACAGGATTATGGAAGATGAAGGCGGGAGCACTAAAATTCAAGAAAAGACCAATGATGAATATCAAGGTCAACAGGAAAAAAACTTTAAAAAAAGCTATGTGTTTGGCAAGAGGAAGATCAAGTCAGTGTTCGGTGTGTACGTTCTAACAAGATGTAGAGAAGAGAGAATGAGAACTTTCCATTTTGCATGTTTTCTCTCATAAAGAAAATTAGATTGGAAAGTGTAACCCCTACCGCCATCCATCCCTTAAATGAGTTGTGCTGTCTCTGAGTAGGAAGGAGATATAATTTTTACAATGAATAGAATTTTGAGTCTGATGCTTCAGACCTATGTAAGGGACTAATATGGTTGGTTCTAGATAATTTCCTAATAGATATTGGGCAGAGCAGATAATAAGAGTCTGCAGAGGGAAAGACTTTGTAATATTAGATATTCATGGGAACCTGGTCTCAACATGTCTCTCGGACTTTGAATTTCTAGAGATTTTTGTTATATTGGTAAACTTATTCTCTCTTGGTTTGAGCTGAAGTCTTATCTTACTTCCAACTGAAGAGTTCTTTCACTGTTTTATTTTTTCTGAAATAGTCTAAGATATAAAACTTTTCTAATTTATGTTTGCTTGTCAGAAAGATAAAATTCTTTCCTAATATTTTATCCATTCTTGGAGACTGAATTGCCTCATGATGTTCTTGGATTTGCTATTCCCCTCAAGCTGATATTCTGGTGAAGCAGACATCACTTACTTGTCTACTGTCCGCAGAGAAAGGCCAGGCTTCATATTCTATCTGTCCATATAGCTCTAGTTGCATCAATGCATGTAGGCTAAAGCAAATACAGTCATTAGGGTATTAAACTGTAGTAATACTCTTTATTCAGCTTAAGTCACCAGGTCTTCGGACTAACTCTAGTCTGTCATATTAAAAGAACTGGCAGATGAGAGTGTAGGTCCCCTGGAAGATTTTTTTTAATGTATGACTATATGTCCACAACTTCCTGGTATGGGTCAAAATTGATCACACTCTTATTTGCATTAACTTTCAAAGATTGTTTTATCTTCTTGAATATTGATTCATTTTCCCATAAGAAGCATTTTCTTTGGCATAATATCATTCCAAGCTTTAGGTACTGCCACTGTACCTGACTGACTCTATGTAAATCATTCTACATTCTATGTAGATCAATCAGCAAAGATCAATCCATTTCTTTTTTGAAGAGAGAGACATCTTCCTTTCTTTTCTCTCCACCTGCCATCCCCCACATCTTTGCACTTTGTGTAGAGGCTCAGTAAGGGATACGGTCCAGGGTAGATTCAACATCTTTTGGATACCACGCTGACCAGTCCCATAGTCACCCAACTAATTTTCCTTGGAAGGATTTTTCTTGCCCTTATTCTGAAATGGATATAACTTGAGACAGTGCCATGCATAGACGGAGAGCAGCCTGAGACTTCCTTGCTCCCAAATAATCTCTGAACCTGGTAAACTTCAGATTTAACAATACTTGGTGGGACATAGGATATTTAAAAAATTTTAGCACAGAAGCTCCTGCTTCTCTTCCTTTCTCTCCCACCTCCCCCATCTCTGCCTATCAACCCTCTACTGAGCCTTCAAAGATAAACCCAATTTACCCAAACACCAAATTCCAAACTCATCTTTCCCTACTCTAAACTCCTTTATCTTTTGTTTGTACCATGGGGTTGGTGCCTCTCACACCTTGGGTTGCCTCAATAACGTTGTCTCACAGTTTGCACTTATAAT
Source organism: Macrotis lagotis (assembly GCF_037893015.1). NCBI lineage: Eukaryota > Metazoa > Chordata > Mammalia > Peramelemorphia > Peramelidae > Macrotis > Macrotis lagotis. The sequence continues at coordinate 1,627,927 of NC_133659.1, forward strand.
TATTGTGCAGATCCATCAATACCATCTTAAGCACAGATAAATTGTAGGGCTATGGACAATCTTCTAAACTCTCTGAGCCTTGGTTTCTGAATCTGTTTATAGAGAAGGAAAATGTAGAAATTATACCATGGGGCTCTGATGGGAAATAAATCATGATGTTTGTCCTTCATCCTGGAAAAAGACCATGACAAGCACATGAGTTGGATTTGAATGAGAGGGGCTATGCTCAGTCACCAGCCTTACTTTCTCCTCCAGAGTCATCTGGGTCTAGTGACCAGACAGGAATCAGGAGGACTGGAGAGGACCTGGATGTAAGGCAGTCAGAGTTATGTGACTTGCCCAAGGTAACACAACTAGTATCAAGTTTCTGAGACCTAATTTGAACTCAAGACCTCCTGACTTTGGGATTGGTGCTCTATCTACTGCAACACCTATCTGCCCATAAAAATACATACATATATACATGAATGAATGTGAAAGAAAGAAAGAAAAAGGGATATCTCAAGTTCTGCATTAATTAAAGTTGGTAAACTGCTCTTTGAAGATGGATTTGAGTTTTAGAAACATCCCAAAGTAATTTGGAGCTCAGCTATCTATAAGGTCAGTGTGGATGAGAGAAGTGAAGCAGATTCTGATCACCAGATTTGAAGTGTAGACAGTAAGGAGCAGATTGCAGACGACAGAGTTAGAGACTGAGTGTCCTCAGGGCCTGTGGAGGGCTCTCACCTCTTCCAGTCTTTGATGACTGACCACAGATGAGTGTTTGATGACCCTTAGCTTTGGTTTCCACATCTAGAGATTGAAGATAAGGAATGTGGGTGTCATGAAGCTCTAAAGAGAGAAGGAATTCTAGAGACTTGGCAAACAGGACTTGATCTAGGCACACTAGAAGCCATCAGTCCTCTAGGACACAACAAAGCTGTAGAACCATCCAGAAACAAGTGGAACTTTTAGGAGACATTGCTCCTCCTAGGAAGCCCACTCCACCTGCCCCTTACTCCTGGGCTTTGGAAGCTTCCTGGATCATAGTAGGTACTTAAGAAATGACTTGGATGGGCTTGGAGATTCTCATGTCCTAGAATCCCTGGTTTCTTTGCCAAGTACTTTTCATACTCACACATGTGCACACACACACACACATTTCATTATATATATATATATATATATATATATATATATATATGTATATATATATGTTCATATATTTACCACAATACATTTCTATGTCTGTTGTCCTCCTGGCTTTTTGTACTTCTCTTTCTGCTGCCAGGCTAGGTAACCCATCTCCTCCCCTGCCCCTTTCTAACTTCCTTTCCTTTCCTTAGAATGTGTATTTCTTTCCACTGGGTTTGTATTTCCCAGCACTTGTCAAAGTGCGGAGCATAAAGCAGGTGCCTAATAAATGCCTGTTGTTGCTGTTTTGTGTTAATGTTGCTTTCTTTTATAAAATTTAAGTTCCTAGATGTCCATTTTCTTCATTGCATCTTCAGTGCTTTAGGTGGTCTAAGTATAATCTAGGCACTAAATAAAAATGATTGTTTTTTTTTTCCTGTCTTAAGTATTATATGGTCAGAAAACACTTTAAAAAGGACCTGGATTCTAGGTTAGGTTCTGCCTATAAGTAGCCAAGTGCCTGGAAGCCAAGCTACATTTATCCTCATTTTAAAAATAGGAATAGTGGTACTTTCACTGTCTGCCTTCTAGAGATTTATCCAGGATCAATTTAAATAATATATGAGATGATGCTATGCAAATTTCAAAGCATTATAGAAATGGGTATCATCATTAATTTTTTTTAGGTTTTTGCAAGGCAGAGTTAAGTGGCTTGCCCAAGGACACACAGCTAGGTAATTATTAAGTGTCTGAGACCGGATTTGAACCCAGGTACTCCTGACTCCAGGGCCGGTGCTTTATCCACTACACCACCTAGCCACCCCTCATCATTAATTTTTGCATTGTCCTTTTATTTGTGACTCAGGTGTGACTATGGCAGGACATGAAAACAGGTTAGCATCATCTGTAGGCCATGGGAGATGCTTAAGAAATGTTTAATGAATTGAACATTTTAAGCAAGCATAGCAAAAAATTAGGTGACCTCAGACTAGATGGGACTTCAGGGTCCAATCCATATGTGATGAAGGCATCCTTTCCCATCATCCTTGAGTGAGGTGCATTCAATCTTGGCATGAATATGTCATTTGTGAGGAACTCATTCCCATGTGAAATGACCTCTTCAACTTTGGGTTGGAATCTTAGCATTTTTGATCTTTTGTCTTTTGTTCTTATATCAAGGCTCAGCTTAGAGAGTCAAACAAGCCCTGTCTCTTTCAAACACACCACCCCAGGAGCTTATGTGCTCATTCCATCACTGCAGCCAGGCAGGACATATTTTTAGGACTCTTTGAAATTGTCTTCAGAGCTCGAGGACCAAGCCTTTGCGTATTCTCAATGATGGCAAACCATCCTTTGAAGCGACATTTGATTTTTGGAAACATCCCAAAGTCCTTGGGAGCCAAATCTAGTGGATAAAATCCAGATTGAAGCTGGCCAGTGTTGCTTTTGATCCCACCACAAGGTGGGACCAAAGTAGCCAGTTTGGGTTTTTTGTGTGGCTTCCATGGGGCCTTTGAATTTAATCCCCCAAAAGAAAGCTCAATGATAGCAACATCAGAGCCAGTCAGTGGGTTGCCTCCCAACATGATTCTGCGGAGAGATGACCCTAGAAAGGAAGATGGAGAGGTTCTAGGTATGTTTGTTAAATATATCACCCAATACCAGTCGCACCTGATATGGTGGAGTGGAAAAAGCCAGAGGTAACCAGTCATCTGGGGGGCAGAAATGATAAGATGAGGCACACCTTGTTGAACATGACCCAGGTACTGTCCTCTTTCTTGAACCCAAGAAAAGTTTCTTTTAGCTGGGTGGAGGAGCATTGAATGACTTAATGAGTGAATAAAAAACTAACTAGATCCTTAATATAAACCAAGCTTGTGTTGAACCTGTGGGGATATGAATGTAAAGGCAAAGGTGAGCTAAGGGAGGGAGACAACAAACACTGGCAGTGATGGGCAGGGCTTGAAGCTTCCAAGAGTGCTGAGTGGAGGATCGGCCTTAGCAGGACAGATGGCCCACAGGCTCAGATGTGGATACCAGGACTGGAAAGGGGGGGAGGGGGAGAGTCAAGGATACTTAGTCATCACATGGCAGCTGGTAAGAGAATCTCTGAAGAGTGAACCATGAATGCAGCTACAGCTGGTCCCAAATGTAGTAGATGACTGAAATGACCACCAGCTGGGGCAATGGGGTCCAATGGTGAAATGTCGAGAGACAGAGTGTGTGTGTGTGTGTGTGTGAGAGAGAGAGAGAGACAGACAGACAGAGACAAAGAGACAGAGACAGACAGAAAGAGAGAGAGAAAAGAAAGAGGGAGGAAGAGAGACAGAGAGAAACAGAGACAGAGACAGAGTCAGAGAGAGAGAGTCAGAGACAGAGAGAAACAGATAAATTTGGGACAGAGAGAGACAGAAAGAAGGAAAGAAGGAAGAGCTTCAATAAATTTTTGGACACAAAGATGGGCCATTTTGTGGACTATTTTAATACCAGCTCACAGGACAACACCACCATCTGAGAACTCGAGTCTGAAACATGACTCTCATTTGATGAGGAACGTGAGGTTCAGCCAGATCAAGCAAATCAAAGAGTAAATAGTAGAGGTAAGAAATTCGGGGGGATGGGAGATTTGCTCAAAAGTGACAGACTTTGGTAAAATAAAAAGTTTTTTTTTTGATTTACTGGGCTAGTCAACAAAGTTCAATTTCTTCCTCTCCAATGACAATAATCATATCTGTGCCATCTAAATAAGAGGGATATTGTAAGAAAAACTGTTTATCTATTTGGAAGTTCTTAGGGCAGAATGGAGGAGAATTTGGAAGCAGAAAGACCCTGTTCAAGTCTCCTCATTGACATTTACCAGCAAGTGATTATCAGCTCAAATCTCAGACTCTTCTCCTGGATCATAGGGATCATACTCCCTGGGTCTTGACTTCATGGGATAGTGGTAAGGCTCAAATGAGTACATGTTATGCAATGCTTGCGAACTTGATAGCACACTGTAAATATCAATTATTTTCTTAATGATCAGGCAGTAATAGATACAGAGACGGACTTGGCATCAGCAGCAAGATGTAGGGAAGGCAATTTAGATGGCACAGTGAATGGTGTCAAGCCAGGAGTCAGGAAGATCTGAGTTCAAATCCAGACTCAGTCCACTCTTACTGGCTGTGTGACACTGATTCAGTTTTCTCTTGTGTAAAGTAAGTTAGCCTGAGACACTGACTAGCTGTGTGGCCCCTAGAGTCACCCTGTTTGCCTCAGTTAACTCATCTGTAAAATGAGCCAGAGAAGGAGATGATGAACCACTCCAGGATCTTTGCCAACAACCCCCCCAATGAGCACACAGAGTCATACATGACAGAAACTGACTGAACAAAAAGCAGGTGAGGAAAATAACACTACTGATCCCCAGGATTGCTCTGAAGTTCTAGTGAGAGTAATTATCCGGGGCCTGGAGAAGCTGGAGAAGTGCTGGAGAAGTGCTGGGGAAATTCTAGCGGCTGGTGCTGGTGTTTTGTTGTTATTAGTATTTAGCGTTTAGGGTCCTGATGCAATTGTCACCTCCACCCCAAATACTCCATCGATCTGCCATAGAAACTAGGCGTGACCAGATCTCTGATTAGTCTGAGAGAAATAGTATTTTGATTAATGGCTCCGGAGAGATGATGCCACATAGGAAACATCAGAACTAGTTAAAAGAATTGGAGGCATCTTTGGACCCTGTATACCAAACAGTGAGCTGGTCTGAATAGTGAGTCCAGTGATGGAGGAGTCCTGAGAACATGTTGCCTTGGCCTCTAGAAGAGAGTTTCTCTGCAGACTTTGAAAAGTTAGGAGGAAATCATAGCAGTATCCCCTAAGCAGCAGGACAGGACTGATGGCAGAAACTCTCTTAGGAGCTAAGAGAAATATTGAGGACCGACTTCCAGGACACCCCTTCCCAATCCCCAAGGCAGAGAGAAGTGTGGACCATGGCCTCTGCCAATGACACTAGTCCAGACAAGGACCTCAAACAAGGGGGTGAGGGTTTCAGGTGAGTTGTACTTTTTGCCACATATTCTTCCCTCTCTGTGTTCTTTAAATTTGGTTCAATTTTCCTCAGGGACCCTGTTGTACAAAAGGAGGAGGCATTCTTGGAATGTTTTGGGCCCAGGTGGAGGATTGTTTTTTTATTAAAGCTGTCTTTGTACACACTTAGTAAATACCCCATAATAAAAATTAATTAAAGCCATGGGCAGATTATCGCTGGGAAACCTACTGGTAGGGATTCAGGAGTGACAGTACCAGACAAATTGAGCTCCTCCTGATTACTGCCAGATCCCTGAAGCTGGCCTATTGGGGAAATGTGTGTGTGTGTGTGTGTGTGTGTGTGTGTGTGTGATGTATGGTACAATAGGCTCATACAGTTGGAACTGGAAAGGGCTCCAAAGTCTATCCAGAGTCTATCTAGTATATGGGTTTTTAACCTTTTGGTGTATCATGGTCTCTTTTATCAGTCTGGTGAAACCTATGGACCCTTTTCTGAATCTATTGTATATGAGTAAAATGAAATGTGATGGTGAAAACTTTTAGAACAGGGTCTACAGATGAAGACCCTCCGATCTGATATAGTCCTCTTACCCCCCCCCCAAATTTTGCAGATGAGGGCAGTGAATTGAAGTGGCACAGGAAGCAGGTGACCAAGAGAGGAGGTCAGTCAGCTCCTCTGCCCCCAAAGGCAGCCTTCTTTCCATTGGGCATCCTGCCTCAGGTGTCCTCTGGCTGTTTGACCCTGAGCAAGCTTTTTAACTTCTGGAAGACTCAGTTTTCTCCTCTAGTAAATGACCATAATAAGAGAGCATTTTCCTCATAGGACTGTTGTGAAGAACAAGTGAGATACTGAATATAATATAATTTTCAACTTTAAAAGACTTTATTACTGTTGTTATTATAGGAGATTATATAATCTCCTTTCCTTTGATAAGGAGAGGCATTGTAGACCGTAGACACTGGTCGCAGACTTAGGCAGACTTAGGCAGCAGCCATTTCTGCAGATTTAATATGACAGAAATCTTTAGAAAACCAAAGAACATAAAATGAAACAAAATAAATGTTTAGTCATATGTGGGCTTTTCCTGTGAGTTCATCAGCACAGCCAACTGCCCAGAAGGCATCTGTCTCACCTATGCAGACCAGAGAATGATGAGAGGGCTGAGGTTATGGGACTTACTCAGAGGGTCTGACGTGCAGAATGTGTCAGAGGGGGCCCCAACACTCTGCCTTGCCTGGCTTTGAGACCAATTCTCTGGAGGGAAAAAAGTTTGCCTGACATAAATGTTAATGATGATGCAGAATAAGTTTAATCTGCATCATTATTAACATTCTTTCTACCATTTCCTTAAGTCTAGACAATGAACAAAAAAATCAATCGAGCCCTGAGTTGTCAAGCTGGCTTCTACATAGCAAATACCCTGTCTGAGTTAAGTAGCTCAAATATTATTCTACCCATTTTACAGAGGAGGAAACTGAGGCTTTATGTGACTTGCTCAGAATAACAGAGTTAGCCTATATTGGAGCCAGTCTATTTTGCTGGGCCATTATTGCTCTGCATTTTCCAGTTTTATTTGCTTTGTAGTCCAAAATAAGCATTATTATTATTATTATATATTTCTTATATATAATATATTATATTTGGACTTCATAATCAAAAATATGTTATATATTATATACTTTTGAAATGGAGATCATTGTTTCCCAAATTCAATTTAATCACTGAGGAAGGGATGGTTGTCTTCTTCACTCTCCTTTTGGAATCCAGGCAACAAAGAAGCAAAAAGTAGACTCAAGTCTTTTCCACGAGCATTTATTCAGTACCTACTATGTGCTGGGCCTGGGCAATAAAAGGTGGTGGGAGATCTGCAATCAGAGAATTTGGGTTTGCATCCAGCCTCTGCCAGTTAACTTGTGTGTGACCTTGGGTCAGTCCCTTCTCTGGAAGTGAGTTTCTTCATGAACAACATGGGATAGTTGTCTTCTAAGGTCTCTGCAGACTCTAAGTCTCTCATGCTTGGACTCTACAAGGCAGGTAAAGAATTGATCCTTCCCTCAAGGAGCTTCCTTTGGACTCTTATAAAAGAATCCAAAGTGGTCACTTTGGCAGTGAACTGACCTTGAGTCAGTTGTGATTTGGAGACATTGTTGGAGGTTGACTTGGAGCGTTTGACCTACAAACTTCTGGATCTCAGAGCCGATATTTCTCTTAAATGATTTCCTGTTCACCTAAAAGGATGATTTTTTTTTTCTCTTAAAATTTTTTTTTTAATTAAGAAAAATCTGCTTTTTCTCTCTCCCCCCATTGAGGGATATGGGTGAGAAAGAAAAAGAAAAAATACCTTTCAACAGATATGCACCAGCAAACAAAATAATTCTCGTACTGGCCAAGTCCAAAACCTCTCTGGCTCATTCTGCATCCCCAGTCACCATCTTCCCTGCATACTGCATCGACTAATGCTCTGCCATCAACAAGCACGTACTAAGCATTAGTATGCTTAAAGCTATTTGTCGTTGCAATGTATCATTCTGGTTCTGCTCACTTCCCTTTGCATCAGTTCCCATGTGGCTTTTCAAGTTTCTTTGGGGAAGTCTCCCTTTCTTCACTGCTTACAGTTTTCTCTTCCATTCATTTATCACAATTTGTGGGCCCTTCTCCAGTGGATGGGTCTTCCTTTTGTTTCCAATCTTTGTCATTCCATAAAAGAAGCTTTAGCCCTTGGGGCTGGTTTCCCATCAACAATCTCCCTTTCACATAAAATGTTGACTTTTTTCCTCATCTGTAAGTTGGGCCTGAAAATGAGGTAAGAACTCAGACAATTAAAAATATTTGAACAGATTTTAACTATCTGGTTCATGTCTGGTCAAGAAATGGTAGTTCTGGTGTCCTTGCTCTTGGGAAAATGCCCCAGTCAACTTGTCCAACAGATGTGACCGGCCGCCTCCTTAACATGCCCCTGAAGGAGTTGAAAATCATTTCTCTGACATTTCCATTGACTAATTGGACTTTGATTGGTGTCGGCTGCTGCTGGCTGTGATAAAACTGTTCTCAGTCAGGCCTGGCCTTTTGGAGGTGACATTAGGCCTCTTCCTGCTCATCTGGGGATTAGACAGTTGGAGTAGTGGGCCGGGCCCAGGAACAAATGCTTAGAAATGAGGAGGCTCATTTTTTGCAGGGAATGAAGAGATTTGACTTTGAAATGAGTGAGAAGCTAGGGGAAGAGGATGTTTGAGCCTCCCTGGGGAGGTGCAGCCACTTTAAGTGAAACAGGGAAAGCCAACCTAGGTTCTCATTGCTGGAGATGTCGGCTAAGCTTTTAGGACCAGATCCACCAAAATTGGCATCTGGTCAGTGAGAAGTTGATGAATTCTACTTTGAAGGCAAAGTATATTCCTGCTGATATGATGAGAGGCTGTGGAGCCCAGGGATCCAGTGCATTCTGGGCTTAGAGTCCCGAAGAAGTCAGTTCAAATCTCTTCTCACACTTTGACTGGGTGACTCGCTCACTGAACCTCCATGTACCTTAGGTAAAAGGTTCAAATTCAGCAAAGGCTCTTTATTTGGGCATGGGTTTCAGAGAGTTTGAGATCTTGGGTGGGGGAAAAAGACAATTTTCATTTTACTAACTTCTATCAAATTTAGCAGTTCTGTAAATGTCTAAAAAATATCATTTGAGAAATGGTCCTTAAGGATTCATTCACCAGACTGCCAAAGGGGGCTAATAACAACATCCACTTTATCTATATTTATCAACCTATTTTTTATATATCTATGTTTCCATCTACAGATATCTACTTATGTATATCTATCTGTCTGTCTGTCTGTCTATCTATCTATCTGTGATCAAGAGGTTCTGCTGGAAACTGCTTCCTAGTCTGATGAAGTGAGAACCCCTCCCATATAAAGACACATGTGTGTGCTGTGTATCCATGTATGTATATATATCCACATATTATATTGACAAATGCAAGCACACATATGCATTGTAATGCATATAAACATCTGAGACTACATTAATCACTAAGCAATTATTAATCATCTCCCATATGCCAGATAGAGCTAGGCACTAGATTAAAAAAAAATATTGTGTTCCCCTTCAAGAAGTTTCCATTCCACTGGGGCTCAGATGGTAATGTTGATAGTCTGACCATTAGCAATGATCTCACCCCACCCAAAAATGTTCAACAAGAGGTTTGTTCTTTTCTCCCATAAAGAATGCACCCAGATGATTTTGATCCTTTCACTAAGTTTTTTTTTAAAAAAATAGATTTTCGGTCTATCAGTGCAAGATTTGGGAGGTTTCATCTGTCAACTCATGCTCTAGACAAAGGACTGATCCATGATCTTTCTAATCAGACATTTCTCTAATATTATCCAGGTATTCAGGTAAGTGCATGCAGGTCTGGGTCTGGAGTCATGAAGACTCATTTTCCTGAGTTCAGATCTGACTTTAGGTGCTTACTAGGAAAGTCATCTACCTCTGCTTTCTTTACTTTCCTCATTTATAAAATAAACCATAGAGGAAATGGCAAATTACTCCTATGTCTCTGCCAAGGATACCCCAAATGGTATCACCAAGAGTCAAACATAACCAAACAATAATAGTAATATCCAATTTATCTATATCTATCAACCTGTCTTTTATAGATCTGTTCCCAACTTCAGATATCTACTTATGTATATCTGTCTATTGTTTATCTGTCTCTCATTTATCTCCCTATCATCTATCTATATATCTCTGTCTGTCTGTCTGTATATCATTTATCTATAGACTTCAACTCCTGAAAGATCTGTCACATGAGCAGTGTAGATGGCCACATCACTGATTGTATTTAGAATTCTTCAGTTTCTTGTTTTTCTGACATTGCTTTAGCTAAACATGTGAGCCTCATGATAAAAGCCTCCCCAAAACTAGGTAGGCTGTTCTTGGGAGGCTCTTCCAGGGCTTGCCCTCTGCTGACCTCCTCTACACAATGGACTATGAGATTGTTTGAGTGAAGGCTGGATGTGTATAATTTGGATGCATATGTGTGCATGCAATATTTATTCATTTTTTTCTAATGAAGCACATTGATGTATATTTATCTGTTGGAAATATAAAAGGAACCATGGTTTTGTCAGAGAAGAGACCATTTCAAATGGACAAGTTGGACTCAGGATTAAATGAGAGGAGGAGAATAAACTGCTGGCTTTGGGAAACAGAGGTTCCTGTTTGAAATAGTGTCATTTTCTGAGTGTTATTTATAAAGGCAGCAAAGCCTGGACTAGAAGTCAGAAGAATTTAAAATGAGCATCATTCCAAGAGCAACAGAAAAGTGACGAGTGGGTCAACTATGTCACGGTATGTCAACTGTTAATGTCAACCACCACCATCTTCATCACATGGCCACATCATATGGAAGTTCCAGAATAATGGAGAAGTTGTCTCACTGATCCAGGTCCCTGCTTAAACTCCAGCTTCTTCCCTGGGTTTCAGCAGCTCCGGTGGCCACCGGAATGAGAAGACCCAGATGCTATCCTTCCTCATCTGAGCACATGTTATCCAGGATGCCCCCCAGGCTGTTTTAAGCTTAAAACCATTGGAGGTGAAAAACTGCACCAAGACGATGGTACTTAACTATATCCTGAAGACCAATGAGGATTGTAAGCAAGATAATAATAACACATCCATAGAGTGTCCTAAGATTTGCAAAACACTTTGCTTGTCCTATTTTACTCCCATTACCATTGGTACTATCATTAATTCCATTTTACTGATCAAGAAAGCAAAAGTAGAAAGCAGGTAAGTGATTTGCCTAGAGTCACTTAGCTAGCTAAAGGACCATATAAGCTCTTGAAAATTAGAACTGCTTTTTTTTAACCCTGCGTTCATTTTGTAAATAATGACATTTTTTAGATATCACTTTAAAGTTTACGAAGTGTGTGACATGTGATCTCATTTGGTTCTCTCAATACTGTGAGGCAGCTTCCCTTATGATCCTTATTTTACAGGTGAGGAAACTGAGGTTAAGCCAGGCCATGGGTTAGAACTGAAGCTTCTGGAGGACAAGGATTGTTATGTTGGTTGTCTCCCCTCCGGACCCTGATTGCCTCCACCTGTATATGTATATACATACATACATACATATATGTATGTATATATATATGTATGTATACATATATATACATACATATATATATATATGTATATGTATAACTGTCTCCTTTCCTGACTGTGTAAGCTTCCTCTTGGCATGGGCTCCCATTGTTTTCAACATCCCTGCCTGGTGGGCAGTGGGCACTCACTGGGTATTTGCTATGGCTTCTTTGATTCGGTGTGTCCAGAGCACCACCATAGTGCCCAGCTTAAAGCATGTGTTCTGAATGGAACCGAAGGATGGTGGGCTCATCCTAAGGGAATACCAAGTCTGAAGCTGGCAGCCAGAAGCAGTGCCAGTGTGACCTGTGTGAACTAGAGGACAGACACTCTTTGAATGAAACCTGGAGGAGAAATAACGTGTCTCTCTATTTCTTCTGGAGCCTGGGATTGATGGGTGATGACTTCGCCCTCCTAAACAGCCAACCATTGGAAGTTACAATAGGTAGGGCCCCTTCATTGGGGATTCTAGAGGCTGAGCAGGAGCCTCTTTATGGATTCCCCTGCTTCATGGCAGGAGGAACCCCCCCCCAAGATCCAACACATTAATAATTCTGCCAAGCTGTTAGTCGTTTGATTCTGAGCTATTGCATTTTGGGAAGAAATAATTCATCCAAATATGAAGGGGCTTTTGGTTAAGTGCCCATTGCCTCACCTGGGTGAATTTTCTGGCCTTAGTTAATGTCATCTTTAAGATGAGAAATGGAGGGAAGATTGTGCTGGTTGTGTGTTCAGTGGCCTGCCTTGAACTGAAATGAGCCCAAGAAGCTGCCTGGTGCCAGCTCAGTGGGATGGCAGAGAGCAAGGTTGGGGAGGGGGAGGTCATGATCATGGCCCTTGGTTCCTGCAGCTGAGGGGTGAGAGAAAGCAATGTTCACTGTCACTGGAAGCAGAGAAGAAATGGCCAATGAAAACCCATCACCTACTTCATTATTTCCCACTAAAGCTCAAGCCAGTCTTTGGTCTTTGCTGTCTGTGATTCCACATTTTCAGACATCCATCATCTGGAACTTTTCAAGAATCCCCAGCTTTGAATCATAGTCTCAGTGTTAGGTGAGTAGAGCTTAGAATTTAGGAGAACCTCCCAAGTCTCCCAGGGTTAGTGGTCCAAGCTCCAGCCCAGTAATTTTCACCACTGAGCAGGCAGCTTAGCTTTTATATTCTGTATTTGCTTTCAAGTTTGAAGAAGAAGAGGCACAAACATTTGCCCCCATGGCCGAAGGCATCATCCCTATAACCTTGGCCTGGAGAAGAGGGATGATTAGATCCACAACAAAGGCAGAGACATACATTGTAAGTTCTTAAGCAATATTTATCACTTAAAAAGATGTATTGGCTCATTGACAAGACTAGCTCTTACCAAATTAGCTACACAAATTCTGAGTCCAAGCCTCCCCCTGGGCTTGAATCCTGGTGCCTGGTGGCACCATCTAGTCCAAATCAGAATCCTGGGTTTCAGAATGTTCCCGGCTTGAGTTTATACTCAAGCTCTCTGATTCTCCAAATGCCTGAAGAGGACTAATGAAGCAAGGATTAAACTCCAAGCCCTTCCTTAGAGACCAAGGCCTACTTAGAACAGAGGGCTCATGATGCCTGAGACCTTCCCCCTGGAATCCATAGAAAGGGGAGCAATTAGCCTAGTCTGGTTGTTGAAAGATGCAGCCAGATCTGAGGATGCAGCCAATGGAAGGATACTACTCCCACTCCCATGGTAGCAGATGGCTGGTGTCTCCCATGTGTGTCTCCATCCTAGGCGATCTGGACAGGCACCAAATCCCCAATACATATAAAACCAGTGTCTCAGCTTTGTAATCCAACCAGCTGCCAAATCTTGCTATTTTTGCCTCTTAACTGACCCTTCTCTTCACATACACTAGTTCAGGCTATCACCTCCTACCTAAATTATTGTAAATGACTCCTAATCAGTCTCCTTGCCTTATGTCTCCTCCCTCCATCCATTCTTTCTCAAACCACAGATGTGACCTTGTGACCATACTACTCAACAAACTCCGACTTCTTCTTTTTTTTTTTTTTTAGGTTTTTTGCTAGGCAATGGGGTGAAGTGGCTTGCCCAAGGCCACACAGCTAGGTTATTATTAAGTGTCTGAGACCAGATTTGAACCCAGGTCCTCCTGACTTCAAGGCTGGTGCTCTATCCACTGCGCCACCTAGCTGCCCCTCCAACGACTTCTAATTGGACATTATACTCCCTCTCACACTCTGATATTCAGCAGATCTCTCTCCCTCTCCTTGGGCTTCCCTATTCACTGAAATCCAAGAAGACTGAAATGAAATCAGTGAATAACCCTATGGTTTCTAAATGCTCAAATGAAAGGAAGAATCAACTGGTTTGGCAAACTTCACTGTTGTCTTATTTTTAAAAATTGCCATAGCCTCTCCACCCCACCCATGGGTAACTGCTACCTCATCAGTCAGCAATTATCAATTTGGAGGCAACACTCTCCACCAACAAAAAGATTATGATTCCCAGAAGGCCCTTGATGGCTAGCAACATGCTAGCCATGTTTTTAGTAATAAAATATTTTTAAATTCAGGTATCTAAATTTTTTGAGAAAATTTACTATTGTACACATAATAGATGATATTATATACTGAACACAGCTTTTATATGCAGTAGGAACCTCAAAAAGTCAGGTGGCTTGCTTTATTTGGACATTTGCTTTATTATGGTAGTCTGGAACTGAAGCAACAATGTCTTTGCAGTATGGCTGTAGAATGTAGCTACTATTAATAGGTGATTTTCTAAACCAACAACCTGCAGGGAGGCCTTTGTACAGTTTAGTGGGCCCTGTTTCTGAGTTTGACACTATTGGTTTATTCAATTGTCTAAGACTAAAAGGTGCTGAGAAGATACTGACCTGCTTTGACTGAGGGAATTGCCTCTCCTGGAAGTTCTCCAGCCAGTAAAACCCAAAGGCCATTTCCGTTTTTATGTTCATATATTCAAGAACATATCATGCATGTGCAGTTAGTAAACTAAAACATAAACTACAACCATCACTTTTAATGTGAATGGATTCAATTCCCAAATAAAAGAAAGAGAATAATGGAATGGATGGAAATCTGAAACCTAACCGTTTTGTTTCAAGTAAGAAATGCTTTTAATGGAATAAAGATAATAAGGAAAAGCAGAAAGTCATTATGCTTCCTGCAGTTCTGTAAAGGCAGGAATTGCCAATATCATTTCAGATAAAGCAACCATAAAAATATTCAATTTAAGAGGGATAAATAAGGAAGCTACATTATTCTTAGAGGCATTATAAACAATGAAAAACAATCACTATATATGTATATTTAATCAAATGACACTATCTAATTTGATAAAAGAAAATTTAAGCTAATTGCATAGGAATGAATGATAGGAAAAAGTAGTAATAAGTTGACAAAACATGGGAACAATTAGTATTGGAATTACCTTGGGAAGAGAGACACAATAAGATGCTGCATAGGAACTGAGACTTGACTGAATCGTTTTCTCTCTCTCTCTCTCTCTCTCTCTCTCTCTCTCTCTCTCTCTCGGCAAGGCAATGGGGTTAAGTGACTTGCCCAAAGTCACACAGCTAGGTAATTAATAAGTGTCTGAGATTTGATTTGAACTTATATCCTCCTGCCCCAAGACCCGTGTGCCATCCACTGCACCACCTAGTTGCCCCATTGAATCATTCCGAAATTTGTAAGTCTGCACAAAAGTGACTTTGATTCAACAAGTTCATTATAGAGCAAATACCTCAGTAGTCAAAGAAATAAATGTCCAGTAGATGCTAAAATATTTAGAACAATACTTTTTATTAGAATTTAGGAGAACCTCCCATCAAAGGGGAAATGACTGAAAAAGCCTTTTGCCAGAATGCCTAATGACTGAAAAATCACGGCATAGTGCCTGGAAAACTTAGCTTCAGAGTCAAGGTATCTAGCTTCAAGTCAAAAGTTTGACATATACTGGTTGTGTGACCTCAAGCAAGTCCCGTGACCTCAGTGCTCCAGGCAAATTTTGAAGACTATTATTGCATAGTAGGTGCTAATCTGTGCTGATAGATTGCTTTTCTCCCTGAAAGTTAATGCAAATGAAAACCATGAGTCCAAAAAGAAGAGAATATGTTAACATTCAGAAAAAACTGGCCAGCATGAGGAATTCAGAAAAATGGAGTTTGTTTGCACTGATGCAGCATTACCAAATACATACTTACATATAACTATATGTATAACTATACATATATATATACATATATAGGTATATGATGTTATAACTTCAATAGTGTAAGTGAAAATGTCACTCAGACAGCATGAACATAATCATAAAACACTTTTTTATACCAATAAAGTCATATTTAAAGAATTTGGGAAATATGTAAATGAGCAGTCAGTATAATAAAAACAATAATTATATCTAAATTATTATAAATATTATATCTACTTATTTAATGCCATTCCAATTAAAACTATGAAAATTTATTATGTTGAACTAGAAAAAATAATAAAATTCATTTAAAGAATATCAAAGGCATTACTGGAAAATGTAAACGCAGGAGATTTAGCAGTCCTAGATCTTAAAATATGTAATTGTAAAAACTATTTGGTACTGGCTAAGAAACAGAAATGTTAGATTGGTACAACAGAGTACAATACACAGTAGTCATTGATTATGGTAATATCGTATTTGACTATTGAAAGAGTTGAAACTTGGGGATGAGAGGTTAAAAAATTGTAGGGGATATTGGAAAGCAGTCCAGCAGCAATGGGGTATTGAACAAAATCTACCACTTACCAGGATAAGATCAAAATGATTACAGGATGCAGATAGAGTGGGAGATATCACAGGGAAACTAGACCATGGAACACATGACTTACAAGATAATGAGTAGTAGAAAATTCATGAATAAAAAGGATATAAAGGACATTGGATATAGAAGAGGTACTTTTGATTACAAAAATGAAAATATTTTATACAAATAAAACCAGGGTAGCTAAGATTAGAAGAAAAGAGAATATTGAGAAAAAATTTTATAGAGAGTTTTCAGATAAAAATCTCATATATCAAATATGGGGCATTCTCCAAATGATAAATGGTCAAAGGATATGAACAGGCAGTTTTTTAATGAAGAAATCAAAACTATAAAAGGTCAGATAAAAATATTGTATATCATTAATGATTAGAGAAATACAAATTAAAACAACTTTGAAATATCATCTCACACCATCAGACTGGCTAAAATGATAGAAGAGAAACATGACAATATTGAAAGGGATGTAGAAAAATTACAACATTGGCAGAACTGTGAACTAATCCAACTGTTTTGGAGAGCAAGTTCAAATTGTGCCCAAAAGGCTATAAAACTGTGAATGCCCTTTGACCTAACCATACTTTTTTTTATTTTTTTTAATTTTTTTAGGGTTTTTTTTTCTTTTGCAAGGCAATGGGGTTAAGTGGCTTGCCCAAGGCCACACAGCTAGGTAATTATTAAGTGTCTGAGACCAGATTTGAACCCAGGTACTCCTGACTCCAGGGCTGGTGCTTTATCCACTGCGCCACCTAGCCACCCCGACCTAACCATACTTTTACTGTATCTGTTTCACAAGGCAATTGGGGCAAAAGGAAAAGAAGTCATACGTTCTAAAATCTATAGCATCTCTGTTGTGACCAAAAAACTGGGAACTTGAGGGGATGTCCATCAAGTAAGGAATGACTGAACAAGTTGTGGCATATGATTGTGATGGTTTAGGACTGTGCTGGAAGAAATGATGAGCTGGTTGATTTTAGGAAAAAACATGGAAATACTCACATGAAATAAGAAAAGTGAAGTCAGCCTAGCCAGGGAATGTTGTAAATAGTAACAGCAATATTGTTCAGAGAATAATTGTGAACAACCAAATGATTCTGAGTACAATAAATACTCAAATCAACTATACAAATTCTTTGTAGGAAGATGTTGCTCATTTCCAGAGAAAACCCTGATAAACAGAATTAGGAATAATATAGTTTTTCCATATATTTATAAATCTGTGTCCAATGGTGGCCTTCCATTTTGTGGGGTGAGAAGGAATGGAGGGAGACAGTATGGAAGTTAAAATGTAAGAACAAAAAATAAGAAATAAAAAATGGTAAAAAAGAAAATTTCACTCAAAGGATGTGGAATTCTGAATGACTGAAAAAGTAACAATGGTCCCAGGGCTAACTATCAGTGCAGTATTATATTATATTGTCAAATTTCATTTAATTATATTATTTTATCACAAGGAAGAGTTCAGTGGACTGAAGAGACAATTTTTTTTCAGAAATGACTGTAATATGATAAAAAAACATCCCATTAAACTCCTCCTCCCCTTCTCCCTCTTCCTCATTTTCTTTTTCTTCCTCTTCCTCCGGCTCCATCCCCTCCTTCTTTCATCATCATCATTTTCTTCTTCCCCTCCTGTTCCTTCTCCTTCTCTTTTCCCCTTCTTCCTCCTCCTCTTTTTCATGTATTGGGGTCAGAAAAGCTTGCCCTTAAGTTCTTCCTCTAATGCACCATGGCTGTGGAATTATGGGAAAGTCCCTAAATTTCTAAGTGACCTTTACAACTCTCTAAGATTGTTTACTTTGAGAAGAGTTGTAAAACAGCACCCAAGGAAGATGTCATCATGACATACACTGATGAGATAGCAGGTTCAGGCCTTCCCTAATCATCAGTGTTTTCACTGCCATGTTATTTCGTTGACTCAGACTAGTAATGAGACTCAGTTTAATGCCACCCCCATGGTCTGTGGTGGGAAACACTTGGACAGGATGCTGTACCTGTCATCAGAGGTGGTCCCTGTACTCTTGATTCTAATCAGTGTTATTTCCATAGGAACGTTCAGATCTTTATATACCCTCAATCTCTCTCTTCCTTTCCTTCTGTAGCTGATTTATTTGGATACAGGCACAGGGCAGTCTATGGATATCAAAATTTTACTTTTTTTTCAACTCCATCCAGCATGCCTACAACCTGCTGAGACATTCCCATATTTGTATAGAGATCCTTGTGTAGTCTTCCAGAACATATGAGCCACCTCTCTTAGGTTCAAGTCAGCTATAGATTTGAGCAACTTTCCATCTCTGAATTCATCCAAGCCATTGAAAAAATGGTGACTAGAATAAGCCCAGAGACAGAGTACTGGGGCAAGTGATTTGGCTCATCCATCCATCTGGAACTGATCCTCATCCATAATCACATTTAGCTGGTTCTGAATCTCACACCTCCCTCTCCCTATTGTTCATAGGGACCCCTGTCAATAAAGGAGTTTATCAAATACTTCTTGAAAAAGTATTTACAGCCTAACATTCTTTTAATCTATTGAATTTAGAAAGTAAACAAAAAAGAAGAGAAAAAAGAAAACCAAACTCTCAGTAAATAGCCCTTATTGTGAGGGGGTCAGGACGGATGGACTTTGTATATAAACCAGGTGTTTCCTATTGACCAGGGATTCACTGTAAGGCAATTCTGAAGTGGGAGCTATTTATAGAGGTGTAGGTGATGAGCTAATGTAAATGTAGAAGAGAAATCAGATGAGGTATCCATGATAATAATAAGATAACAGTAATAATTCACATTACAATTACATTTAAGGTCTGCAAAATGTTATTCTTTTAATGAAACTAGGTAGCATCACCAGAAACTACAGAAACAGTCCCCTCAAGGAGTCCAGATGAAGTGATCAATGGAGACTATGCAAAGGAAAGATAGGGACTCTTGCTGGTTGTAAAGATTTAACTCCTCCCTAGCAAGATTTGATGCCACATAGCTAGACTTCTACACAGAAACAAGTCAGCAACTTTAAGGTTTGCAAATGCTTTATAAATCTCTTTTATTCACTTCTGGGGGGCAGAATTAAGATGGCAGAGTAGAGGAAGCAGTCAGCCTTTTAAACAACTTTAAAATAACACCTCAAATCAAATTCTGGAGCAGCAGAGCCAATGGAAGTTTGGGACATCTCTCCACCTCAAGACATTGTAGGAGGTTGGAAGGAGAAGATTGTGATAATAGGGATGGGGCTTCTGAAGCCCATGTGGAAGCAACCCAGGAACCCTAGCAGCTTTTGGAACTCTCAAGTCAGACATGGTAAAGGGATTGAACATTTGGTCTGAAAGAGACTATGGGGACTCATGTGCTAGCATTGAGAAGGGCAGCTACTATTTGGCAGTGCCATCCCTTGCATTCACTTCTCAGTCAGTTCCAGAATGGCGAGGAGTGCTAGCTGGGCCAAGAGAGCAGGTGCTCTGAGAAGCTAGAGCGGGGAGCAGAGGCCATGAAGAGCAGCATTGCCTGAAGTTGCAAGGCAGCTGTGATCTCACCTCTCCTCAGATCACACCAGCTTGCCAGCACCAAAAACTTCCAAACCTCTAGAATTAGCTCTGAAAACAATAGTGCAAAATAAAAGGCTGAAGCTTGAGACGCTATAAAAGATCCCTCATTCTTAACCTTGGAATAGAGCCCAACTTAAAGGTGTCACAATTAAAAAGGTTCAAGAGATGTAGTTTCTGGGTAATTTAATGATTTTATTAATAAGATATTCATGGCAATGCATTCGCAGTTTTTATACCCTTCCAAAGAGGGAGATGTCACCCAATATCATGTTGCCCTTGGATAGTGAAAATAGCTCTGTATCAGACCACTCTCAGTCTTGGGCTATCTAGATAAAAGGATGCACCTCCACCCATGCTTAAGTAGAACACAATGGATTTCCCCTCCTAAGATTAAATTCCTTATAAGGTTGGGTGGGATTTGACAAAGAGCAAAGGGAGTTAATGCAACCTCATTTTCAGTAAGGTCCTTCAAAAGACTGAACTTTTTAAAATTAGTAATTTAGAATAGAAAGCCTCTGAGTTTCTTCAAGATATTGGTTATTAACAATCATTTCTCTCGAATGTAAAGTTGAAAGTCAAGAAATAGAATGGAAAAATGAGCAAACAGCCAAAAAACAAACTCCATGCAACCATAAAGCTACTATGGTGACAGGGAAGATCAAGACACCAAACTCAGAAAAAGACAATGATGTCAAAACACCTACAAGCAAAGACCCAAAGGGAGAAAGTGTGCATTGGACAAAAGCCAATAAGAATTCCTAGAAGAGCTAAAAACAATCTTTAAAACAAAAAATTTGGAAAAGAAATGAGAGAAAGACAAGAAAATTTTGAAAGGCAGTTGACAGCTTGGTAAAAGAAACCCAAAACTGCTGAAGAAAATATAACCTTATAAAAAGATAATTGATCAAACGATAAAATGAATTTAAAACTTCGCTGATACTGATACCTCCTTAAAAACCAGAACTGACTGAATGGGAAGAAAAAGAAGTTAAAAAAATCTCAACGAAGAAAATAATTCCTTAAAAATTAGAATTGTGCATGTGGAAGTTAATGACTCTATGAGACACCAAGAAACAATAAAACTAAGCCAAAAGAATGAAAAAATGAGGAAAATGTGAATTTTTTTTTGGAAAAGCAATTACTTGGAAAATAGATCAAGGAGAGAGAATCCAATAGGAAAAATTGACCTTTTATTTTAGGTTCAGAGTAAAAATAGCGATTGGACAAATCCATTAATAATCTCCTGAAAAAAATTCCCTAAATGAAAATCCCAGGAATATTATATAGCCAAATGCTGAAGCTCCCAGGTTAAAGAGAAAATATTTCAAGCATTTATAGTGAAACCATTCATATACATGGAGCTACAATCAGGATCATATGAAATTTAGCAACTACCATGTTAAAGGAGCAAAGGGTTTGGAATACATGGAGGAAGTATTATAAGTGGATGTTTTAATAAATAGAGGACTTTCAAATACTCCTTATGAAAATGTTATGGGGGTGGCTAGGTGGCGTAGTGGATAAAGCACCAGTCCTGGAGTCAGGAGTACCTGGGTTCAAATCTGGTCTCAGACACTTAATAATTACTTAGCTGTGTGGCCTTGGGCAAGCCACTTAACCCCATTTGTCTAGCAAAAACCTAAAAAAAAATGTCATGGAAGCAGTTGCATGGGGAAATATGAAAGAGAGGATAGCTGTGGTTTGTTTTGGATGACAAAATCACACACCCTGACTCAGGAGGGTAAGAAAAGATAGACTTTAATTCATAGGTGGCTACAAAAGCTCATAGGCTATTCCAAAAAGTTCACAAATTACAACAAAAAGTCCACAGGTTAAATTCTTTCATAACATAAAGAAAGTGAGTTGTTAAGCAAAGAAGTGACACTGCAAGTTGAGCTGGGGAAGAATAGCCAAGACAGTTGAGAAAAGGATACAAGGGAAAGTCATAAATCAGTGGTTGGGTGGTTGAGGTGGCTGGATTTAGATCATCCTAGATCCAGTCACAAGGAGCTGGGATCACATCCATCCAGTAATTCAGAGAAGAGGATGGGAGAGTTTGAGGGATCACAGAGCGGGCTAGCTTCACTGGAAGACGAGAAATTCAATTGAGAAGTGGGTTGAGCTTTTTAAAGGGGTAGGAAGATGAGGTAATTAGATGGGAGAACAGTAACTCAGAGTGCAGACATGAAGTAATTAGGGATAGTTGAGGGATGATAGGACAAAAGACTTAATCCTTTCAGGTTAAGGCAGGGATCTATTTTGTGTTGATAGAAGCTTTATTTGTTGTGCCTGGGGGCAGGGATTTACTGAGTTCTTATCAGGATGGATCAAGGTTCCCTGACCTCATCTCATAGCTTAGACAATGGAAAGGGTCAATGTGAATGTAAGGTATATGGTCAGTGCAGAGGGAACAAATTAATAACTATAATACATTTCTCTGTCCAGTATTTTCCCTACTTCAAAAATATCAGAGATGAATAGAAAATTTGACTTTCAAATACAAGACTCCTGGGGACAATTAAAAAAGTAAACATGAAAGCAAAATCATAAGGACTCAATAAGGTTAAAATATTTACATTCCTATACGAGAAGCTGATACATGTAACTCCTAAAAAACTTCATAATTATTAGGGCAATTAGAAGGACTTTACATGGAGGGCACAGAAGTGAATCAATTATGTGGGAAAGATCTAAAAAAAAGGAAGGGTAAGAAAGAAGATGTAGTGGGGAAAGGGTGAAGGGAGAGAGAAAGAATGGGGGAAAATTCTCTCACACAAAAGATGTGTATAAGAAAGTTTCTACAATGGAGGAGAAAAATAAGGGGGCAACTAGAAATGCTTGAATCTCACTCTCATTCGAATTGGTATACATGCCTGCATGTGTCCATACATACATACACACACACACACACATACTCAGCTGAGTATAGAAATTTATCTTAACCAACAGAGAAGAAGAAGGTGATAAAAGGGAGGAAATATTAAAGAAGGCATTTTGGAATAGAAGCAAATGGACTTTTGAGGAGGAATAAGGCAAAGAGACAGAAGTATAAACAAAAGAAATAAGGATGAAAGGAAATGCACAGTTAGTAACTATAAATCTGATTGTGAATAGGATGACTTCATCCATAAAACAGAAGTGGAATGAATCAGAAAACAGAATCCAACAATATGTTGTTTACAAGAATCCCACTTGGAAAAGAAATATACCCAGGGTTAAACTAAGGGAATCTGTTCTGCTTTAGTTGATGTTTTTAAAAAAAAAGCAGGAATAGTGATCTTGATCTCAAAGCAAAAGTAAAAATAGACCTAGATAAAAGAGACAAATAGGGAGGCTACATCTTGTTAAAGGAACTATGACAATAAAGTAATATCAATATTAAGCCTATGTGCAAGAAATGGTGTAACTCAAATTCTTTTTTTTTTAGGGTTTTTTTTTTTTTGCAAAGCAAATGGGTTAAGTGGCTTGCCCAAGGCCACACAGCTAGGTAATTATTAAGTGTTTGAGACCGGATTTGAACCCAGGTACTCCTGACTCCAGGGCCGGTGCTTTATCCACAGCACCACCTAGCTGCCCCTGTAACTCAAATTCTTAAAGGAAAAGTTACATTATAATGGGAAATCTCAACTTTCCCCTCTCAGAAGTAAATAAATCCAATCATAAAATAAATCAGCTAAGGCTATGAATAGAATTTTAGAAAAGTTAGATATGATAGTTCTTTGCAAAAAAACTTCAACAATAATAGAAAGGACTATAATATGCCTTTTTCTCAGCTTTATAAGAAGTCACCATGTATCAGGGCATAAAAGTCGTAAGACAAAGGCAGAAAAGCAGGAATAGTAAATGTACATTTTGGTGCCATAATTAAATAGAAATTACTTTAAAAATGACTTTGGTATCACATTAAATATTTGCTGGAAACTAAATAGTCTAATCCAACAGAATGGAGTCAAAGAAGAAATTATGGCAATAATCAATAATTTCAATAAGGAGAATGACAACTTTGAGACAACATACTAAAATTTATGGGATGCAGCCAAAAGAATACTTAGGGGAAAATTAATATTTTGAAATGCATTTATCAATAAAAGAGAGAAAGAAAAAAATCAATGAATTGAACATGTAGCTAAAAAAACTGGGAAAAGAGGACATTAAAAATTCTTCTTTAAACATGAAATTGGAAATACTGAAAATCAAAGGCAGTAAAATAAAATTGAAGGTTAAAAAAATCATTGAATTAATAAATAAAACTAAAAGCTGGTTTAATGGGGAAAATATTAAAACTGATAAACTATTGGTTAATTTGATTTAAAAGAATGAAAAAAATCAAATTACCAGTATCAAAAATGAAAGAAGTGCATGCATTAAAAATGAAGATGAAATTAAAATATTTATTAGAGAATTATCTTGTCCAATTAGATGACAATAAAGCTGATAATCTAAGTGAAATAGAATATTCACCATTGCCTATATTAACATAAGAGGAAATAGAATACTTAAATAATCCCATCTTAGAAAAAGAAATTGAACAAGTCACAAATGATCTCCCTAATGAAAAATAAAAACAAAATGGATTTATGAGTGAATTCTATCAAATATTTCAAGAGCAATTAATTCTAAACTATTGAACTATTTGGAAAAACAAGTAAAGAACATCTTAACCAAATTCCTTTTATGTCACAAATATGGTTTTGATACCTAAACAAGAAGAGCAAAAACTGAGAAAGAATATTATTGGTCAATTTCTCCCATGATCTTGGTGCAAAAATTTTAAATCAGAAATAAGCATGGAGATTACAGCAATATATTACAAAGGTCACGTGCTCTAATGAGGTAGAATGTGTACTAGCAATATGGGGCTCATTAATATTAGGAAAACTACATAGTTGATCAAAAAATAAAAATAATGAAAATCATAGGGTTATATCAACAAATGAAGAAAACATTCTTGACAAAATACAAATCATTCCTTTAAAAAAATCAGAAAGTGTGGGAATAAATGGAGCCTTTTAAAAAAATCAGTACTAATGGGGATAAACTTAAAACCTTTCCATCCAGTAATATCAGGGGTGAAGCAAGGATGCTCATCATACCTGCAATTATTCAACATTTTACTGGAAATGGTAGCTATAGGAATAAAATAAAAAAACTAAATCAAAGCAATAAGAATACACATTAAGAAAACAAAAAGTATTACACTTTGCAGAAGATTTGGTGGTTTACATAGAGAATAAACTTGTAGAAAATCAGTTAAAACAATTAACTTTAGCAAAGTTAAAGGATATAAAACCAGTGCATATAAATCATATGCTTCCTATGTATTACCAATAAAACTCAGCAGGAAGGGAAAGAGAAATTTCGTTTAAGATAACTGCAGACAATATAAAATACTCGAAGTGTCCCTGCCAAAACAAATTCAGGGTCCATATGAACACAATTACAAAGCTAGACAGAGCTAAACAATTGGAGAAATATTAGTTTCTTAAGTGTAAGTCAAGCTAATATAATAAAAGCAATAATTCCACCTAAATTAATTCAGTTATTCAGTGTTTTACTAATCAAGTTATCAAAGAATTATCTTTGTAGAGTTTGATAAAATAATAACAAACTTCATCTGGAATAACAAAAGGTCAATAACATTATTATTCTTTTCTCTGACTGAATTCACTAGTTGTCTTGTAGGTTACTCTTTAGACTCAACCAATTTGGTGCCTAAACCTTTTCATTCCCAATAGGACTTGGGTACTGGCAAAAGTGAGACAAAACCTGAGTCCTGGTGGACTGGACAATGATTTTGATCACAGGATCTGGATTCAAATCCAATCTCTGTTCCTCACTGATGGTGATCTTGGGGGAGATTACTCACCTTTCTCTGAAGCTCCATTTTTCCCCCAGCACAGTGCCTTGCACAAGTGGGTGTCTAATAAATGCTTATTAACTGACTTGTCTTAGGTAAAATGATAGGCCTGGATGATTTTGAAGATCTCTTCCAGCTCCAAACCCAATTATCGTCCAATCTAGTCTAGATCATAAAACATTGTAAATCCTGGACTGCTAGCATTGTTATTAGTTGAATCTGATTAAAAAGAAGGTAATCAATGCCACCAAGGGAGGGCAAGAGGAATTTCTTAAAGACTTACTGTACTAAGGATTCAGATACCTACCAAAAGGTAGTCTCTACCCATAAGTTGACATTCTAATGGAAAAGACCACTCAGAAAAAGGGAGCTGTAAAACCGAATGAGGACTAGAAGGTACCCACAAGAGGTTCTAGTGTGTCAGAAACACAACTGGGAAGAAAAGGAAGGATGGCCAGCCCTGGTCCCTCCCAAAAATTGAGGCCATAAGAGGCCTTCATCAATGCAATAAATGAGCATTGTGTCTACACATTCTAGTTCTAGAGTGAAGAGACCTTAGGGTTGAGGGAGGTTCCAAGATGAAACAAAAGTTGGGGAGCCTTGAGGTGGAAATTAGGATAGTTAGAAATAGGCCCCCAAAGGAATTTTAAGATGGACAGCCAGAAAATGGTCAGTTAATCAGCCATTAATCTCCACACGATCTCATGTGTAGTGGCCCCAAGTAAGCATCTATAAATCCCTACTTTGTTGCCACTATGTGTAACACTTTGAGGGGCTACCAAGGCCAAACAAAACTCCTCCAAAGAGCTTCCCTTCTACATGTAAAACATTAAGTGTATTCATAATTTAATGGGACAAAATGTCTAGCAGTTAGACTGTCAGTGAAAATCTTCCTTAAGATAGTATTGTGTAGGAGCAGCAAGAAGACCAATATCACTGGATTCCAGAGTTTGTGAATCTATACAAAGACTGGGAAGCTGGGAAGCTCTGAAGTATCTGGAGTATGTACAACTTAGCAAATAGTCCATTAAACTTCCATTTCTAGCACCAGCTAAAGCCAGTCCTTCAGTTGGCTGCTTTATCCCCTGCTTCATCTTCTGTCTTTCAAGCTCACACCTTTCACACACCATGGCTATTTCTGTTTGTTGGCTGGCGATAGCTCAAATGAATTAAAATTCAATTAATAAATAATAACAGTGGTGCAAAAGTGTCTTGGCTTCTATCAGAGGGAGACTGAGGTCGCCAGCCTCACAAGCCTGTCAGGTTGGCAAAGAAACTTGGAAATTCATATATTTGTTCTTTTAAAGGCTGAAAATAGCTCAAATGTCTTTCTAGGCACTTCATCAATAAAACAAAAGAAATTCAAACAAAGGGTATCCCGATGTGACTGGCTTGCATTAATTTTTCCTGATTTTACAATGGGCCAAGTCTAATAGATGATAAAGTCGCCATTTATATTGTGTTGCTGGGTGGGCTTGTGTTTAAGGGTGTCAGAAAATTATCCTATAAAAGGACAATAATTGGAATGGAAAAAGACAATGCAAATGGGAATTGGACAACTTCAACCTTGGCAGGTTGACTTAGGAATACTCAACAGAAATACCTGAATACAAATTCCTCTCAATTGAATACCAGTTCCTAAAGACTGGCATTATTCCTTATTATTCAGTGATTGTGGGACTTAGACCTGTGCCTGGTCAGAACAAGCTCTTAATAAGTGGCTTGTCAGATTGAAATGAATGGCAATATCAGGGAGAACCACTAGGCATTGCAAATTCTCTCTTTTAGGTTGAGTTTGAAAAAGATCATAGATTTGGAACTGGAAGGACCTTCAAGATCACCTTGTCCAGTTATAGAAGATATATGGAGACCCAGAAAGTTCAGGAATTTTTAAACTATTAAGTCATAGACCTGCAGGTGGAAGGAACCTTTGAATCTATGAGGTCAAAAATTTTGAGCATTTTTGTTTGATAATCTGGTGAACACTATCAATTCCTTCTCAGAATAATACTTTTAAATGTGCAAAATAAAAATGTTTAGGATTAAAAAGGAAAAATTAAATTGAAATGTGATTATCAGTGATTATATAGAAAGAGGCCTCATTCACAGTCATCAATTTGAGAAACTCTGATCTAATCATCCAATATTTTACAGATGAGCAATTTGATTCCCAAGGATATTAAGTGACTGGCCCAAAGTCACAAAGGCTGTAATCATTGGAAATGAAACTTGAACATCTCTCTTCTAAGTGTACATAGAGAATAACAGGCAGATCCCAAGTTTGAATCCAGGTTTGCTGCCTTCAGTTCCATCATGCTTTTCACTTGGAGATGTACTACTACTACTAATAATAATAGTTCACATTTATATAATAACTTTAAGGGTTCTAAGGAGCATTGCCTACATGGTCTCATTTAAGTCTCAGAACAAAACTGTGGGAAAGGTACTTTATAGATTAGAAAATTGAGTCACAGAGAGGGCATAATTACAAAATGGAAAGGGAGCAATTGTATATAAGGTTCAAAGAGGCAGAATTCCAACCTCCATCTCTCTAACTGATTCAGCACTCCATCCCTTACATTGTGCTTCCTGGGCCAACATTCACTCACTATATCTACTTAATGTGTGTTTTAGTATTAATATTTTGTGTTAATGTAAGTATTAAATTAGCACCGGAATGTCCGGTACAAGCAACCCAATTCTATTGACACGAGCTGGGAAGAAAAGGAACAGGGCTTCATACCTGACCTGGGCAACTGAGATTCCAAATCATCTAATAGGACCAGGGAT
This sequence comes from Macrotis lagotis, assembly GCF_037893015.1. Lineage (NCBI taxonomy): Eukaryota > Metazoa > Chordata > Mammalia > Peramelemorphia > Peramelidae > Macrotis > Macrotis lagotis. Next base: position 1,656,197 of record NC_133659.1, read on the forward strand.
TTGTGGATAGAAAAGTCTTGGTGCATTTCCTTGGTGCAATGCTTATTTCATTGAAATGGATAAATTCAAGACTGGTCAGATCATCAGATTTGAAATGTGGACAGTTAATGAAAATGGAATCCACAGGAGACTGTGCACCAGGCTAACACTATTAGAGTCCCCAGGCCATGGCTGGGTGAGCCTTGTAGGGAATCTTTCTATATTCTCCTTCTGCCCAGCAACTTCTTTAAAAGCAGCTCTCATGTCTGGAATGCCTGTCTAGCTTTCTTCCACAGAGACCTCCCAGTCAAGCCAGGTGTCTCGTCTTGGAGGATTTTAGAGAGCAGTTCATCAGACCAGAGGATCCCTGGAGAGTTCCCTTCACTTGTTTGCCATGGGCTCTAGGGGTGTACCCAAGAGTCTTTTGCAATCAGGTATAGAGTGTTAATGATTCTGTTTCCATCAACATCCCAGACAGAGGGCCCAGGCTGCTAGAGTAATAACTGAAGAAAACGAACAAGTGTCTCTTTGGGGTCAAATGTTCAGGAACAGAGAGAGTTCTGGGTTTGGAGTTCAGATCCCTGGGTTAGGATCTCTCCTTTGCCACCCAGGTGACTTTGAACAAGTCATCTAACTTCCTTAAGTCTCATTTTCCTTATCTGTAAAGTGAAGGGTTTGGTTTGGGTGGCATCTAGTTCTAATTCTATGATTGTGTCAATATCCAGGTAATAGGATCCCAATTTAATACTCTCATAATGTTGATGCTAGGAGCACTAAATATAACTTTCATTTGTGGAACCCTCCTCATAAAAGTCCTATGGGAGGGATACTTTTATTATGCCCATTGTATAGATGAAGAAACAGAGGCATATTGTTTCAATGAAAGAAAAAGAAGTGGAACAAGACAATGTAGAGGCAGCATGACTTAGTGGAGTGAGGAGGACCTGACCAAGTCCTGTTTTTGACAGATCCTTTCTGGGTGACCCTGGTGAAATGGTTTTTTTCTCTTAGAGAGACCTTTCTCCAAGATTCTCAATTCTAGTCCAGTTGCTGAGAGGCACTGGTAATGGAAGCTTTCTACACCTAGTAAATCATGGGTCTGGGTAATAATGCTAATAAACCCCAGTGTTAATAAGAGCTATCATTTAGGGAGCCCTGAAGGTTTGTGAAGTGCATTACCTCCATTATCTTATTGGAGCCTCACAGCAATCCTGTGGGACTGATTACTATTCTCTTTTCAAAGATAAGGAAGCTAAGTGGAAATAATCAACCAGCCTTAGGGCCTTTCCTTAGAGCATGCACCAGATTCTTCAATTATTCATGGATCTGTGATTTTGTTTACTGGCACAGATTTCCATGCCCTTATAGCTTAGATGGGCCATCTCCAGTCTTCCTGATTCATATCTGACCACTGGACCCAGATGACTCTGGAGGAGAAAGTGAGGCTGATGACTTAGTGCCCCCCCCCTTCATTCAAATCCATTTCATGTGCTTGTCATGGCATCACCTCCCTGATGTCATGGTCTTCTTTGAGAATGAAGGACAAGATCATCAGCTTAGACGGTCTTCAAGAGATGAGCCAAGAATAATCTCCAGACAAAGTCATCTTTCATTCATTCATTCTTCCAATCACTCTGCTTATTGTTAGTTCTACAAAAAGTTGCAAAAATACACCTCTATCCTCAAGGAGTTTATGACCTAATGAAGGAGAGAACTTGCAAAATGGATGCACACACACATCCATAGATATTTAAGATTGAAGATATAATTTAAGATATAATAAGATTTAAGACTGGAGGCCAGCAGAGTTTGGAACAATTTGATGATTTGAGAACCAGAAGCTAAGATAGTAGTAAGATCACCAAGTGAAGTAGTATAGAGGGAGAAGAGAAGAAGGTTCAGGACAAAGTCCTGATAGATGCCAATGGTTAGAAGATTTTATCTGGAGGTGGAGCCAGTAAAAGAGACAGAAGGAGTGATGTGAGAGACAGGAGGAAAATCAGAAGAGAGTGGTGCCCCCAAACTTAGAGGGAAATAGCATGAAGGAGTAGAGAAATTGTTAGAAACTGGGGTAAAGGATAAAGAGGCAAAGGAAGATGAGAACTGAGAAAAACTATTGGATTGGGCAAAGATCAGTAAAGTTGGAGATCACAATTTCAATGGAATAATAAAGTTGGAAACCAAATTGAAGGGGATTCAGAAGTAGATGACTTTTTCAATCACAAAAAAAAGAGAAAGGATATGGGATGATAGGAAAGATGGGAGAATCAAGTTGATGTTTTATTTATTTATTTTTAGTATAGGAGAGATACAGGCATGCTCATAAGAAATGAGCCAACAGAGAGGGAGGGTTGGGAAATTATTGAAGGAGTCGGGATTTCAGAGGGGGCAGTGTGTTGTGGGAGATGGTATGGAAGAGGATAACGTGAATAAAAAAATAGAGGGCTTAGCCTTGGTAAGGAGTAACCGTGTGACAGGGGTAAAGGAGGAGAAAGGGTTAGAAGGCATCTGAGTGATAGATGAGAAAGGGGGGGGAAGGAGCTCATGGTGAATGACTTCAAATTTTTTCCATAAAATATGAAGCAATGTTTTCATCTGAGTGAGAGAGGGGAGGAGGAGGCATGGGAGATTTGAGGAGGAATGGAAAGGTTGGAAAGAGTTGCCATGGAGAGTGGTATGGAGTGTTGATAATGAAGGCATAGTGGAATTGGTATTAGTAGCATGGAGAGCCCAATTATGTTTATATTTCATAAATTTGTGGTAGACTCAGTGCAGAATGGTAGGCACAAGGATGACAAATGGTGGGAGTGATCCAAGGCTGCATCTTAGCTGGGTATACTTGGGGCTAGTGATTCAAGAGAATAGACACTGAACTGGTTTACAAAGGGATCAAGATGAGAAGAAGGTGAAAGAATGGTTAGAACAGGGATGATGACCTGGGGGACAGACATACAGTCCATCTCTTTTCCCAAACTCAGAGACAGTCAATTATTTGGTCAGAACTTCTAGAGATGATGGTTTTTTCATTTTTCCCTTGAGACCCCTGAATTACTCCCCCCCCCAATAGTATGAAGAGACACCAGAGGAAAGATTTCTTGTTTAATTATCACATATCTGAAAAGGTATAGTGTCACACAATGAATCTTGAGCCATGAAGACAAAAACAAAGAAAATTATTCATTAGAGTTACAATTTCTATCATATTTATGTCCTCAAAAGGCACATTTTCTTACAACTAACCAGTATGGTAGAAAGGATTTGGATTAAATTCTGGATTTTACAGATGAGCAATTTGAAGCACAGAGATTCTCAAAGCTATTGGGGTTGCTCAGTGAGTTAGAGAGCCAAGGCATTCAGAATCTCTCACCAGGGCTTTATGACAAGAAGGCACCAAGAACATCTCTCTTTCCTTCAAATATATTACAAAATATTGCTTCACATAATGGCACCACACAGGCCACAAGCCTCAGTTCAAATCTTGGTTTTGTTGGCCACTACCTGTGTCACCTAGAACAAAATGTATATCTTTCTTGGGCTCATCCATCAAATAAATGGGTTGGACAAGACAATCTTTAAAAGATAATATAGTGCAATAGGAAGAATATTGGGCTTGGTGCCAGTTGAATTTGAATTTGAATCCCCATTCCACTTTTTCATGTCCTTGTAAGTTGTGGCACCTAGATGATCTTGGGCCAAATCCGTGCCTTGATTTCCCTGGTCCAGATCACCATTTCAACCATGTTGGCTTCACTACCAAATGGAATCTCTCTTTGAAATTCTCATTATTAGCTGCTGTTTCCTTCTGGAAAAAAATCTCTGCTTTAAGCCCAGTCTCTACTGAATGATGACTCCCTAGCTTGGACCGCCATCTCATGAAGGGCCCCATGTCACTGCCACTTCTTTCCCAGCTCATCTTGACCTTCCCTTCCAGGGACCTGTATGTGCTATCTTTCCCCATGAGAACAGAAGCTTCTTGATGTAAGGACTGCCTTGTTTGATTATATAGATACAGATCCTCAGCCTTTAACACAGTGCCCAGCAATACTTAAAACTTAACAAATGATCTAATTATCTGTCATCTTAATTCCTCACTCTGTCTTTGTCTGTCTCTGTAAAATGGATGGAGAGAAGACTAGACAAGATGACCTTTAGAATTTTCCCAATTCTTAATCAATGGCCTCTCCTTGTGATCTGTCTAGATCTAACATCCTGTGACCCTCTGTGTTCCATCTTTAACTTAGTTCAATCCAAAATAGAGTTTTCTTCCTCAAGTGAATCCAGGACACCTGGTTGCTTATGTCCATGTTTACTGGGGGCCAATACAAGCCAGGAGAGTAAGCTTAAGAATTTGCCAGAAAGTAGTCATTATACCAAAGCAAAGAACAAAGGCATCTAAAGAAAAGCAGAAATACACAGAGAGACAACAATCATGGCAATCACTGAAGCATTTTTGTTTTTCTTTTTCCTTGATCCATTTTCCCCAATATAATTGCTACTTGCCAGCAATTCTCTCCTCTCCAAAGGGCATTCCTGGACAACAGTTCAACAAAACCACCTAATTTTGTGACTTTAACCAGTGATGCTCCTAGACCCTCCATTGTTTAAGGAGGATGCCTGGGAATTCTTTTCATCATTTCCTGCCTGTCTGTTTTCTTTGACTTTAGCATCTTCAGAAGCTCAACACTCTGTAAGATGAAAGCAACTCTGAAATACCTCCTCAATACCTTCTGCCCCAGTACCCCTCCTACCTCTTATTGGAGAGAGCCAGTGTGACATGGGATGCTCACTCATCTAAGGATGGAACCCAGGCAATTCATGTCATCATTTGACCCCAGACTAGTTGCTAAGACTCTGTGTCCTCTGGAAAGTCATCATCTCTAAAATGAAATCAGCTCAGAAGCTTTTCCTCCTGAAATCCATTCCCACCCTGGGTTCGGGAATTTAGCCCACTCCCTGAACAGGGCAGTCTTCACCCCCTTTCAGCTTCTTTTAGGAATTTCTTGAGGGCAGAGGAGTGTTTAGCCCAGAGCCTGATGGGACTTAATAAAGATTTATTGACTGATTCCTCCCACTTTTTAAATCTTCCATTTGTTAAAAGAAAAAAAAAAAAGACATGGGTTTCAATTTTGAAAGTAGGCTCTTGACTTGAGCTGGTTGCCTCTTTTAGATCTTTGGCTTGATCTGAGTGAGGAACTCACAGTGTGAAAACTCCCTCCACCAATGAAGAAGAGTTACTCATTTATAACTTCTGTAGGAGAAAGTTTCTTTGGAAAATACTAAAAACTTTTGCTGGAGAACACCATCCATATCTGGAGAAGGAACTGTGGCATTTAAATGCAGACCAAGGTTTACTATCTTTGATTTTTTAAAAAAGTTGTCTTATGAATTATATCATTTTTTCTCTTTATTTTTTCCATTTGTATGTGACTCTTGCAACATGATAATATGGATCTACATTTAGCACAGTTATATATGTAGAATCTATATTACATTGTTATCTGTCAGGGGAGGGGAGAGGGAAAGGAGGAAGAAAAATATAAAAAAAATGATGTTGAAAACTACTGTTACATGCAATTGAAAAAACAAACAAATAGATGAATGAATAAAAACACCCCCCCCCGAAAAAATGGAAAGTTGCTTTGGGGTCTATAGGTTGAATGACTTACTGAGGGTCATCAATCTATTAGGTGTCAGAGGTCAGGCCTGAACCAAAGTCTGTCTGATTCTAATGTCAGCCTGCCCTCCAATCTGTAACCCACTGATGCTAACTATTCATTGCTATGATGCTGTTTTTGTTTACAGTTTAAAACAATATTAAAAATACTAATAGTTATCCTTTACTTTGCATTTTTTGGTTCACTGTGTGGGTCTTGGTTCTGCTCACCAGAGCACGGAGCTAACATTTTATTTTATTTATTTTATTTTTATTTTCGTTTAATTAACTCAAATAATTGTGGAGTGACAAAGAACATTAGATTTTGTAAGCCAAAAAAGCCATCTTCAAGATACTTCCCTTGAAGGAGACTTTTTATTTAATGACCACCTAATTATGAACATCAGACAAGGAAAATAAAGAAAGCAGTGCTGAAAGGAAAGATTGCATAAAGAAAAGGGATTCCTTCTGGATAAGAAGCTCTGGACCTTCTTATTTGCTGGTGATATTTTTTGTATTATATCAAGCCCTGGAAGATGACTGAACACCCATAGTGATATTCATCACTCCTAGCCTTCTGAATAGGGTCTGGAGGCTTGCTGACCTGTTGACCCTGCCGACCAGACACAGGGCCACAGTGACTTATCTGCAGCATGGCATTTTATTTTTTTTTTATTTTTTATTTTTATTTTTTTTAGGTTTTTGCGAGGCAAATGGGGTTAAGTGGCTTGCCCAAGGCCACACAGCTAGGTAATTATTAAGTGTCTGAGACCAGATTTGAACCCAGGTACTCCTGACTCCAAGGCCGGTGCTTTATCCACTATGCCACCTAGCCACCCCAACATGGCATTTTAGAAAGAGAATTTTGATTACACCACTCATAGCCTTAATTTTACAAATGGAACAAAGTCAAGAGAGAGCGCTAAAAGGTCATAGCATTATACATCTAGAACTAGAACTAGAAGGGCTTAGGGGGTCACCTAGACCCACTCTCTAATTGTACAAATGAGGCTACTGAGATAGAGGAAGGGATCTGATTGACCCAAGACCACACAAGTAGTAAGAGACAGATGTAGGAAAGGCTGGACAAACACATATTTTGCCCTAAAATGAAAATTGCCCTCTCTCTCCTCTGGGCATATAGATCGTTGAAGCTTCATCCAAAGTCCCATTTCAATATATGCCTTACATTTAAAGGCCAGGACTCCTCTCAAGTCTGACCCTGTAGACTTGGATGTTCTCTTTTGGTTTCCAGTGAGGTCTTTTCATGTTTCTTCTAGAAGTGGCTCTCATGTACACAGGTGCTTTTTCCTGCCAGATTGAGCTGATTCTACTATGCTTCACTAAAAGGGGATAGTGTCTCTCTCTCATGCCCTAGATCAGTTCTTATAATTCTCTGGACTTGCTCTCTAACAGCAACTGTGGTATCTATAACTTTTATTTAGACTTCTCTGATGCCTTCAGATAAACCAGTGTTTATGTAAAAGGCAGTGACTTTTATCCTGAAGTTGGTAAAAACCTTGCCAACTTTGTTCCTTTACCAGGATTCTGTTCATTTTGTCAGTATCTCAACTACAGGTTGAAATGTAGAAGGATCTTCTGTCTTCTTTGTTCTGTTCTCCTTTCTAACAACCAGACCCAATGGAGAACAATGCATCCTCTGTTCCTTTTTCATTCTAAACAGCAGGTGTAGCAAAGTGCATTACAACCTCTCATGGGTCAACCAGTATCTCCTAAGACAATGGACAGAATGCTGTCAGCTGTTAACCTTTCTCAGATGAAGTGATAAAAGTTCACTTCTCCAACCCTGGTTCAATAGTATGTCCTTTATGTAAATGACCCGACCTTAGCTCATGGTTAGCAATCAAATCCAAGCCAAGAGTCTATTGCCTACAGACAGACAGGTAAGGTACATTTTTGGGTCCTCTTTGAAAACAAAGAATAACAAACACAACCAACCAAGCCAACCAAATTGTATTTGTCCCATAATCATGGTATAGTTCTGGAGTCCATATTTACTCATTTATCAACCAAAGGATCTTCAATTCCTCATATCCAAATGGCTAAAACCAGCCGAAACCAATATTCTCAGTTCACGCCAATGTTCTATAATTTGTCATAAGCAAATGAACAACTGTGATCTCAGAACAGAATTCTGAGTCAAATTTAACTTAGTAAATATTTCTCTTCAAACTCTGAGGACAAATGAACTGTGAAGGCACACACATCTCTTAGAACTTAAATCAGACTCATGCCCTAGACAAATGAACTGTCCAGGGTTGCTATTTACAATAGCAAGAGGAAAATGCTCACCCCTTTTTGTGTTCTGTCCAGGGAGGCCTTGAGATTGAATGATAAGACTTGGAGTGAATACCTATATGCCCTAGAGAGCAGGACTTTATGACTTTAAAAGCAAAAGACAGTTATAAGAAGGAATGTTAAAAACATCATTCATTGAATGGTGTCCCACAGGTAGTGGATACCTGTTTTGCTAGTCCCTTTCTACTTCTGCTTCTGAGTGCAAACCCTGAACTTCTCATCTTTAGGACTCTAGCTCGAGGCCAATTTACTTTTGAAGTAGCAAATGATTATTTATTGGAGTTGCCATATTATTTCCTTAAGCAATTCTCTAAGACTTATCTATTAAGTAATAGAGAAATGGTAGGTCTATGTTGTTCTAGGAATGGCTACACTGAGGAAATCACATTTTCAGATGAGCAAACAGACTTCTGGAAGTTACACAACTAGTCGGGGACCAAATCAGACTTCTAACCTAATTGTAAATGGTGCTCTTTCAATGATAGCATGTACTCTCAGAGGTTGAAAATGTCTAGCACAAGTTTCCTCTAGTCTGGTTTCCCTTCTATAATGTTGAGGATGTGGGTCTTCTAACTGATTTTGCTTAACAAGTCAAGAAGCTCCTGCCTATGTTCTCAAAAATATAATTTTCAGTGAGTCTTTTATTAATTTCTAGATGTTTAAGCCTATCAAGCCTGAGTGATCTTCTTGTTATAACTCAAACTTGGCCTTCCAGATCCCACTTCCTGTGATCATATAGACCATGTGTATTGTTTGCCTCTCCCGCCTCATCCCTGCCTCTTTGTAGCCTCAGTTTCCTTTCCAAGTTCAGTTTATGTTCTCTATTGTAAATCTTCTCTCTCCCCTTCCTTCTCATATATATGTATAAAAGGTCATTTATGACAAATTTTTTGGAAGCAAATGGACAAGAATTGCACAACATGAGGCAAATATGTCTAGATTATTATCTGTATCATTGTAGAAGACCCTTGAATGAGTGAATTTACAGATCCATTTGAGCATATGAGGTGAAATGATGCAGTAGAAAGAATTCGGTTTGAAGTCAGGTGACATGGGTTCAAATTCTACAATTACCACTACTATGTAACCTTGGATTAAGCCTCTCATTTCTCTTTGCTTCCGTTTTTCTCCTTCATAATAAAACCATAAGCATCTAATGAATGACTACTATGTTTTAGGCATTATGTTAAGTACTAGAGATGCAAAGGCAGAAAGTAAAACAGGTTTCAAGGGGGTAAAGTGACTTTTCCAAAGTCACAAAAAGCTGGAGTTAGCAAGTCAACTTTGCTCTTTGGTTTCTACCTCCCACAATCTTCATTGGCCCAGGAATGAATTCAATGACCTCTGGGGTGGCCAAAGGGCCAAATTTGGGGTCCATTTCTATATTCTGCTACCCCTGATGGCCACCCCATAATCTGAGTTATCACCATGGCATTAGCATCTTCCAAACTGGCATTAATGACTTGGCAAAGTTATTGGCCAATTGACTCACAGGAAAAGCATTAATAAAATAACCCATCCCGAACAACGTGAGACTCGATGCCTGCTACAAGTAGGATCACCTGTATGAATTTACTGTGCTTATTTAATGTTCCCTTAAGATGAAAAATGATGCCAGCTCAGTGCTAATAGCATCTTTTGACGCTGAGAAAGCATTTCCCGCACTTGAATGGCAGGTTCCCTTCACTAGGACCGAGATTTAAAGCCCCGTCTTTCATGAATTGAATTGAGGATGGCGTTCCATGCAAAGTTTGGAGCTGGCATGCATACTAATGGCTACGTCTCCTCCATTCTGCCTTTCATGGGGCACCAGTCAAGGATAGCCCATTCTCCGCGCTAGGCTTCATCTGTTGTCATCGAGCCAAAACAAAGGAAGATGTAAAGTCAATGGGGGGGGGGGGGGTTACCGACCTGCTCTTTTTAATATTCTTGCTCATATGATATATTTTTGTTATTTCATGACACCATAACTTAAAAGCCCCTTTGGGCCTTAGAAACAAATTATCAGGGCAAATGACAAATTTATGGAGGATGTCTGAGGCACAAAGTAATTCAGGACTCCTGCTAAGATTCTGAAGGTAATGGGAAAATCTTGCAGATGTGCTCTGGGTAGCAAAGGGGAACTCTCAAAATAACCTCTTCTAAGTCTCAATTCCTGTGTGGTATCAGGGATAGAATAACATTCCTGGAGTCGTGGAGAGTTGGGGTCAGATTTTGCCTCTTACACTTCTAGCCTGGAAAGAAGTCCCTTAATCTCTCTGTGCCTTGGCTTCCTCATCTGTAGAATGAGGACCATGATGTAGGTGGATTTTGAGGTCTCCAATCTGAAGATGTCTAAATTCTCTGAACTCTTACCATGCTCCTGCTGAACTTAAGCAATGTTTATAGTCTATAATGCTGATAGGATAAGGTGTGCTGCTAATTATCAACTGGCCTTTCCAGAAAAAAACAAGATGTATGCACACACTTTTGTTAATCTGTATCATCAACACTTTCTTAAATCTAGAAAATCGGCAAAATAATGCATCAATCCCTGATTTTTACCCAAGATTTCTGAACTCTAACCACTCATTATTTTTGTTCTGTCACGTCTGACTCTCTAGAACCCATTTGGTTTAAAACGATTTTATTTTGCAATGATACTGGAATGGTTGACACTTTCCTTCTCTAGTTCATTTTACAAATGAAGAACTGAGACAAACAGGGTTTTGCGACTTACTCAGATCACACAGCTAATAAGTGCCTAAAACTGCATTTGAACTTAGGAAGATGAAATCTTCCTCACTCCCGTCCAACTTTCTCTGCATCATAACATCATCCAGATGCCTATGAATGTGTCTTTACCATAAGACTACAGGAAGGGAAGCCAATCAGTGCCTGATATAAGACAGAGAAAGACTTAATCTTGGGGGATTCCATATTTTCTTCATATAGCACAGGATCTTACTGTCAGAGCAGGTGCTCAAGAAATGTCTATTACTTTGATTTGATAACATGGGTGATGATTAGCATGGAGTAGTGGAAAGGCCAGTCATTAAACATTAATTAAGAACCGACTATGTGCCAGTCATAAGGATAAGCACTGGGGATATGAAAAGAAGGAAAGGACTATCCCTGCCCTCAAGGAGCTCATAATTAAATGGGAGAGACAATGAGTAAGGAAATGTACAGTCACAGGCTATGTACAGGATGTAGGAAGTCAAAAAGGAAGAAGACACTAGAATGAAGAGGAACTGAGGAGGGCTTCTTGTAGAAGATGGGCCTTAATTTGGTATGAAAGGAAGTCAGGGAAGTCAGAAAGGAGAGAGAGAGAGAGAGAAGAGAAGAAGAGAAGAGAAGAGAAGAGAAGAGGAAGAGAAGAGAAGAGAAGAGAAGAGAAGAGAAGAGAAGAGAAGAGAAGAGAAGAGAAGAGAAGAGAAGAGAGCA